>NC_060271.1:62734837-62951424 GCF_021613505.1 Equus quagga
CCCACCCAGCTCCCTGGACCCCCAGTCTCTGCTCATTCTGGCCCCGGCCACCCTTCCTGTGTAGATGAAAGGCAGGCAGAGCTGGGGAAAGGTGGGCTGGCCACTGTCTGAGGGCTGTGATACTAGGGGCCCCAAACCAGCCCTGCCAATTGTCCGACGCCCACTCTCTGGAAGGCCACCCTCTGAGCCACCTCAGAAACAGCAGCAAGTGGCAACCTCCCCCCTAGATAAAAGCTGGGTAGTGATGGGAGGGATGTCTGTTTGCAGGGCCCCAAAGGACTGCCCAGGGTCTGTCCTGCCTGGGTGTCAGTCGGAGTTTCCTGAATCTCCTAGCCTAAGCGGACTGCCCACTCCGGTGTCTCGCTCTGAATCTGCCAGTCCTCGAGCTGTGCTTTCTCTGCAGAAAATGATTTGAGGAAACACGGATGTGAAAACATCAAGAATATTCTCAGTAACTGAGGTTGATCATTCGAGCCAGGAGCATGAGTCTCGCCACGTGCCCTCACGTCTGTGCTTGGGGTGGTCAGGGGAGCAAATGACTCTCCTTGTGGGCTGCCTGCGTGAGAAGCTGGTCTGCAAGTCACAGGAGTGTAGACGTGCCAGGCATTTACTCCCCTGGGGTTCCTGACTCCTTCAGTGTCACCTGGTATCTTTTTTTTCAAACCTTATAGGAATTCACATATCTCTTATTCAAAACCCAGAAAATGAATATAAACAAGAAGGAGGAAATAAAACACTGTTGAAATTGATGTACAGCCTTTAAAGCTATGTGTGTACGCATGTGTGGATATAAAGACAGATAGACACAGAAAATAGGATAATTGCAGTGCACGCATTAGGAAATAAACTTGTTTTCCACTCAGCACTCTACTTTGGACAATTTCTCATGTCCTTGAATATTCTTCTACAACAATATTTTTCATGGCTGCGTGGTACTCCACAGAATATAAAACTACAGCATATTCACCCAGGCCCCTTCACAGAGCCTTATTAAGATAAGGATACATGGCAGCCTTATCCACAAAAGACAGGATAACTTAAATGAAAAGGCTTTAATTTTGTCCCCAAATTTCTTGGGACAAAAAAAAAAAAAGAAGATGACGATGATTTCTGGCTAATATACTTGTTCTTTGGAAGGTTCTAATTCTCACATCCATGAATTGACACGGAAGCACCGGGTTTGTACACAAGAACCCTCTCGGATCTGGAGAAGTGGGCAGCTTTGGGAATCTGTCACACTGTGTGCTGATGCCATGAGCTTGCTTGCCGTGGTGGGAGATCATGTTGTCACCGGACACAAAAGGTGTTCATTCCTTCCTAATTCTTTTCGAGGAAACTGGTGGCTTGGCCTGATGGCCTCTCTCCTTCAGGAAACAGCATCTCTTGATAAGTGAAAATCCTTTTTTTGCCTCTAGCAAGACCCTGATGCTCCAACATTGTTACAAAGTGTTTGTGTTTTGTTTCAATCTTGCCCCAAATATAAGTATTGTGTAGAAAAAGCACAAGAGTTTAGAAAAAGTGAGAAGTAAAGTTTGGGCTTATCTTGAAAATAACTTTAAAGAATAAAATATGTTGGGGCTGGCCCTGTGGCCGAGTGGTTAAGTTCATGCGCTCCGCTGCAGGCGGCCCAGTGTTTTGTTGGTTCGAATCCTGGGCGCGGACATGGCACTGCTCATCAAACCTCGCTGAGGCAGCGTCCCACATGCCACAACTAGAAGGACCCACAACGAAGAATATACAACTATGTATTGGGGGGGCTTTGGGGAGAAAAAGGAAAAAATAAAATCTTAAAAAAAAAAAAGAATAAAATATGTCACCATAGTTACAAAATTTTTTTCTTGTGATTGTTTCATAATATAGCAAATCATTATGTTGTACACCTGAAACTATCATAATATGTCAATGATACCTCAATAAAAATAAAGACTTTGACCATTGCCCAGAAGTTGATTCTTAGAATTAAAACTGATAAACGGAATTTGTATTACTTAAATAAATACATAAAATATGAGTTTTCCAACAATGAAAGTATTGATAAAGTCACGCGGCTGAATTAAGACACGCTCATCCATCCCACCAAGGCTTCCTATTTTGGTTAACATACTTTAATTTCCTTCTTCGGGATTTCCGCTCCAGCTCCTCCACCTGCACATCTGGACTGAGGGCCACACTCGCACTGCTCAGTACGCAGAGGCCAGGGGTTCGGGCAGAGTCTCGAGCCACTGGCTGTCTTGCTCAGGTATCAACCGTCTCAGCCAGTGACTGACCACCAGGAGCCGGAGAGCGGCGCAGACCCGGGCTACTCAGTTCTCCGGGCCACCGGTTCTTAACCCTGGGTGTTCACTAGGCATTAGTGGGATTCTCGAAGCGTCTGGGAGTCAGCCCAGCCCAGAGACCAGGCTCTAGGGCTCGGTTGTGGGCCGCGGGCCCGCCCTTGGGTTGGTTTAGCTCCCCGTGTCAGGGCTCTCGCTCTGTAACATGACGCCTTTCCCCAGCCCCCTGGCAGCAGGAGAGGGTTGTCCTGCATCCGTGGTTGATGAGCATTTAAGCGACTATTTGTTATGCTGCTCAGTTTTGCTCCAGGACTATTCACCCAGTCTTTGTTCCCCATGCAACACCGTGAAAAGCTGACCTCTCTTGCAACATAAACAGAATAGTGTCATGATAGCAGCGGTTCCCGCTTATTGAGGGTCTCGGCTCCCATCAATCTAGTGGAGATGTTCTGGTAAGGGCTGGCTTCCCCTTTCCAGCGCGTGCAGGAACTCAGTGCCGCGGAGGCCCAACTGCAGTCGCAATTTTAGTCAAGCTTTTGTATAACACTGTGTCTTTCTCCTACCTCTACATGGCTTTTTACAATCTTTTATTTTTATGGAAACGGTACTATACTGCATTACATTCACTGGAAGTGCCGACACATCCTCTTTGGAAGAAAGCGGAGAATAAGTTGCAGATAAAGACACACCTTTAATTATTCCCCAAAAGACAAAAATAACATAGTGATGTTCATATATTGTTGGGTTTTTTTAGGGCAAAATAGGGGGCATATACTTGGTGTGGTCGATAATTTCCAAACGCATCCACCAGCGATTCTGGCCCTCCACACGCGTGCCCCTCCCCCAGTGACACGGAGCATCGATTCCCCTCCCCTGCCGGAGTCCGGGCTCATCCCATGACTGTCCTGACCAAGAAAATCTGGCAGAAGTGTGTTCTGGGTCTTCTGAGTCCAGGCCTTAAGTGGACTGGCCTCTGCTTCCTTCCTCTTGCACCCCACCCTCCATGCTACAAGAAGCTCAGGTGACATGGAGAGGCACATGGAAGAGAACCAGGCCCTCTGGTGACAGCCCCAGCTGGTCCCAGCCAGCAGGCAGCAATGACTGCCAGCCTCATGAGGGAGGAGTCTTCTTGGAGACTCCAGCCCAGTTGAGACCCAGATGAGTGTTCCCTGCCAGTGTCGTATGGAACAGAAAATCTGCCTAGCTGAGCACAGTCAACCCAAAGAATCATGAAAGATGATAAAATGACTGCTATTTTAAGCCACTACATTTTGGGGTGGCAGCAATAGATTAAAAACAACAAAGAAAACACGTGGTGCTGTGGATCGCTCCAGGTTACGACAAGCGTATTAATCAGGGTTGTCCAGAGAAACAGAACCAATAGGACGCAGGTATATATACACCCATGTAGATAAATAGATAGATAGATAGTCTGAAATCTGCAGGGCAGACTGGAAATTCTGGCAGGAGTCCCTGTTGGGGTCTTGAGTCCAAAGGCTAAAAACTCAGGCAGAATTTCTATGTTGCCATCTGGAGGCAGAATTCCTTCTTCCTCTAGGAGGACCTCACTCTTCTCTCTTAAGGCCCTCAACTGATTTGATGAGGCCCACCCACACTATGGAGGGTAATCAGCTCTGCTTCACTCAAAATCTGCTGATTTAAATATTAATCACATCTTTAAAATACCTTCAAAGCAACATCCAGACTGGTTTTGACCAAATAACAGGCTACCATGGCTAGCCAAGTTGACACATAAAATTCGCCATCACAGCAATGAAATTTCCATGAGATGCCCCAGTGTTCAGACCTGCACACAGAGACCATTGCTTCTCTGTTATTGCTGAGAACAATGAACGTTGGACACCCAGGACCAGCCATGGCCCAAGTGCTGTGGGAGAACCTGGCTTCAGTGCCTTGAATGGGGGAAAGATAGAGAACTCCCCACCTTCAGATAAGCTCTCTGTCCCCCTGAGTGAATGGCTTCACAAACCACAGTCACAGCCGTCTCCAGTTCCCTCTCTATTCGTGAGTTCAGCCCTGAAAAGAGCAGAGAGATTTTTGCTCACACCCACACCCAGAATCTTGGAGAGCCCGGATTCTAACCTCACCCCTCAAAGATGAGGAGCCTGAGGACCAGGTGGGAACTGGGCTGGCCATTCCTAATAAAATGGTGCTTTGTACCAAATGGCCATTTGCACAATTCCCAATTGCTAGGAATAGTGAGCTTCTAGAAAGGGACGCCCAATTTAGTTTTAGGAAGAATTTAGTTTTAAGGACATATAAATTAAAAATTTTGCTTTTTTTTTTTTTAAGGACATCTGTACAGCGCTTGTAAAAATAGACAATTGATTAACTGCCTTCTCCTCTGGGCTGGCCCTCTACTGGTTCACCACCCTCACATCAGACTGGTCTAAGACACAAATCTGATCAATTCCCTTGCTTAAAGTCTGCTCCTGGCTCCCTGTTGCCCATGGCGGTTTTCCAAAATGCAGTGTATAACACACCAGATGGGTTTAGGTGGCATAAGGGTGAAAGTTTTTTATTTTAATAATTATATTTCTATTTTTATGGTTATCTTCTATTTAGGACAAGTAAGATGATTTTCCATTTGGGGTGGTGGAATAAAATTTATTTCTTAGTTGGTTTGAAGAAAAATATTAGGTTAATAGTGATCCAGGTGGTGGAAAATGGCAGTGGTCGTACAGGTGAGCTCACACTGAATTTGGGGGCGGCATGACCCAGGGCTCTGGGGTCTGCCTTCTGCCTTCCTCTCCTCTCCTCTCTGTTGGAGGCCTCGCCTTTACCTCCCACTACAGCAAAGAGCCAGCAATTCCCAGGACTTTACCTGCTGTTCCCATTGCCAGTCCCCCCACCTGAGACGTTCTGCCCCCAATCCCATCACGGCCAACTGGAAAACTCCTCTTTATCCTTCAAAACCCAGCTCAGGAGTCATCACTTTCACGAGGCTTATCTAAATCCCTCCCATGAGCCCTGGCAGAACTGATGCCACCCCCGTGAGCCATCATTCCAGGAATAATGACGGAGGGAGATGCCCTCAGAAGTTTGGGTACAGATAGCTTGAGAAGCTGCAGCCTCAGGCTCCGAGGAAAAGACCCCTGTGTACCGGGCTGGCAACCGAAGCTGACAGCCGAGGGCAAGCCTACAAGAGGAGGCTGCTGGTCTCCCGGCATCAGCCCCCAGGCGGTGGGGCTCGTCTGAGGGGGCTCCCTCTCAGGGTTTCCTAAACAGGGAAACTACGACCTCTCCTTTGCCCTACTTCCCTCCTCACCCCTAACTTCTCTTCCAGGAGAGTAAAGACAAGCAGAGCCTGCATGTGGTGTGTGTCCCCTCCTCTCCCAGCCAGGGTTCCCCTCCCCACCACGTGTATTTCCCTCCCAGCAGGGGAACCCTTTCTGCACCTGCCCCAAAAGAGAACTTCTACCCCATCTTCAAAAAGAGCCCAGATCAATTTCACTGTTTTCACAGAAAGAAACCCTCTTAGTGTGATCTCAGCCAGTGTGGGGGATGGAGAGGGGAAGGAGTCTAGACTGGGACTGTGTCTTCTCCACGGCTTCCATCCCAACGGAGCAGGGATACCACAAACCCAGGGGCCCTGGGCTTGACCTCCGTGTGTCAAAGTGGGACGCGGGGGTCTCCAGTTCACGTGCCCTGGCCCCTGTCATATCATGACAGGTCTCATCTCGATTCCACCACTTACAGCCCCACTGTCTGGGATCTGGGCTCAAGGCACTTGATCGCCTGTCCGTGAAATGCACACCAGGAATGGACGCTGGCACCTTCTCTGCACTCGTGGACTCACTTTCTATCCAGCTCTGTTCTTTCCCCTTCTGCAGGCAGGGGAGACTGCCAGTCAAGGGGGTGAGCCCATAATCCAACTGGCCAATCAGAAAGCCACATGCCTGAGCTGTATGTAGTGATTGGTCCTGGCACTGCGCAATAGCAGTCCTTTTGGAGTAACTGGTATGGACCCCGGGAGAGAGAAGGTCTCTTATTCTGAAATCAAGGATGTAAGGATGAGGCAAGAAAGTGGTCCAGAGAATAAAGTCAGCACGAAGGGAAAGTAGAGTTGAAGAGAGAAAGGGAAGGAGGGAAAGAGGGAGAGATTGGAGCCCACGGCCGCAACCCTGCAGCCTCTGCCACTTGCAGTACGAGTCCTGACTTACACTGAGGGGTGAAGGCACCAGCACATGAGAGAGAAAGCTCTTGATTAGAGGCCTGGCCCAGAGTAGCCTAGTGAGTAAGAATTGTCCCCTAGTTCTGCCCAGGGAGAGCAGCAGGGGCAGGTGGTCCTAGCTCAATGTGCAGTCTCAAAGCAGGGCCGCCTCTCCCCTGAGAGGTCACCCTGGTGATATCTCATGATAGCCAGGCATGGAGAGTCCCCTGGGCTGTGGTTAGGTGCTATCAATGTCTTCTGAGACCTGCAGATGCTGGCTAAGGAGGTGACCACACTGTGAAGGGAGGGGCCATCTTCCGGCACTTTCTACAGAGAAACTGTCATCACTTGCAGGCCGCCAAGCTGGGGCTGGGCTGCTGTGTCAAATGGAGAGAGGCCCTGCTCCCAGTGGCTGAAGAGAAGACCAGCCGGACATTGGTCCTAAGCCAGATCTGGGCCTGGACCAGTTCTCCAAGCTGCCGGAGCCTCAGCCCCCACCCCGCCCCCAGAAGAGCTCCCTTCTGGCACATGGTAGAAAATGGAAAAAGCATAGCTCCCTGTTCCCCACCTTTATTTCATTCTACATCTTCTAAAACTGGCACATAAATTACACACACTAAATGCACAAATCTTACTTATGTATTCTGCCTCTCAGCGACCACTCAGATCAGGATCCGGAGCATTTCCATCACCCCAGGGGTTCCTTCCTGTCCCTTCCAGTCAACATCCTCCCCCCCAGCCCAGCGGTAACTACTACCTGACTAACTACTATCATAGTATTGGGTCTTCCTGTTCTTAAACTTCATAAAAATGGAACCATCTAGTATATAGTCTTTCTGTATCCAGTTTCTTTCACTTGGCGTCGTGTTTTTGGGATTCATCCAAGTTTGCATGGATCAGTCATTTGTTCGTTTTCATTGCTGAGTAGTTTTCCACCGTATGGCTATATCACAATTTGGATTGTCTTGATAGACACTTAATAGACATACGGGTTGTGTCTGATTTTTGGCTCTCACAAATAAAGCTTATGAACATTTTGTAGACATTTACATTTACTTCTCTTTGATAAACATCCAAGAGTGGAATTGCTGGGTGATTTGGGAGGTGAATGTTTCGTTTTCCTAGAAAACGCCAAACCCTCCTCCAACGTCATTGTACCATTTTGCATTCTCTCCAGCAGCGAGAGTTCCACTTCTCCCACGTGCTTACCAACATGCGGTATTGCCCGTCTCTTTAACTTTAACCATTGGAGAGGGTGTGTTGTGGTATCTCCTTGGTTTTAATTTACATTTCCCTGATGAATAATGGGTTGAGAACATTTTTACGTGCTTATCGGCCATTTAGATATGCTCCTTTGTGAAGTTGCTGGTCAGTCAAGTCTTTTGCCCATTAAAAAAATTTTTTTGCCAAAATAAATCGGCGTGATTATTACTTTTCTCATGGCAGCAATAAGAAAATTACTTGGAGTTATACTTTTTCCCTTCCAGATCATCAGCATGAAAACCTTAATTTTTCAAATAACTGGTAGAAAAAATAAGAAACAAAATTCAGTGTCGCAAAAATTTTCAAAGAAATTAAGTATCAAAAGTGAAGACACCATGTTTCTTCTATGACGACGAGAAGAAATAAGAGATAGATTAAACAAGATCCGACATTAAAAAATGTTAACTATTTAACTGGGCAAAAGATCACAAGTTAATTAGAATGATTTTCAGATGGAGAGTACCGTTTATGCATTTCTTAACTCCATTACAGTAGTTATATTTCCAGCAAAACCAACAGGAATTCGCAGGTACAAAGTCAGAAAATGGAATTTGGGCAAGCAACTCTTAACCTCACTTTTCTTTAATATCTATTCCACGCATATGTTGCAGGTGGGGAAGGTTAGGGCTCCTCGAGATGGTCCACAGATGGGCACCATCAGTGAGTGGGCATTGGGCCCTGAAGGTCCCTCCCCTTTCGGCTTTCTGGGCTCTCTTTGCGGTTTTTCTTTTGCCATTTTTGCTAGCTCTGCTAAAACCTCTCATAATCCCACAAGGAAGGGCAGGTCATTCGTTTTCTTCTGCCGTTTTCCATCTTATGTTAATTTTTGTTGTTCTTCAGTACCATCTGGTCTGGGGCAACCTCTGACTGATAGCTCTGAATGCGTGCCTGTCCCGGGGCCCCTCCTCTGCAGGCGGTCTTCGTCATTCATACATCATTTTCCAGTCAACACAATGGCCAGCAGGTTAAGTCTGATTCTGTCTTCCCTATACTTTTATACCCTTTTTGCCAAGAGCCTCACTAGCTATCCAGTTGTCTTGGTTATATGACCTTAAATCAGTCAGTCTTTCCCTCCATCCCCCTGAGTCACGCTGCCTTCCACCAACAGGAGCTCATCTCACCAAGTGAAAAGCATCTCCCCTATTGGCTGAGGTCAGCCTCAACATCAGACATGTGCTGTCTGGGAAGACTGTTGTGAGCTCGCCAAATGCCTGCTGTGCTGCTATAGCTGCATCCAGACTTTGTGAAAATCCTTCAATCTCTCACTATGTTTCTCTAGGTGGATTCAATTCAATAGCATGCCTGGTGTGTGCAGCGGTTAATTTTGTGTCAACTTGGCTGGGCCACAGTACCTAGATACTTGGTCAAATACTATTCTGGATGTTTCTGTAAGGGTGCTTTTAGATAATAGATAATATTTACATTTAAATGTATTTAAATATCTATATTTAAATTGGTGGATTTTGAATACAACAGATTGTGCTCCATAACGTGGGTGGGCCTTATACAATCAGTTGAAGGCCTCACTAGAACAAAAGACTGACTTTCCCAGAGCAAGAAGGAATTCTGCCAGCGGGCTCCCTTCAGACGTGAACAGCAGCATCATCTCTTTCTGGGTCTCCAGCCTGAGGACCCATCCTTTAGATTTTGAGCTTGCCAGCCTCCATAATCATATGAGCCAATTCCTTAAAACAAAGGATTATTTGCTCTGTGTATTACTGGTTCTGTGTCTCTGGAGAATCCTGACTAATAACTTAGCAAATGTCATGGTAAGTCTGAAGTCCTGAGCCACAGAGCCTGCTGGTTCTTCTGGCTGCCGCTTGAAAAGAAAAGCAAACATCAACTGGCTTTAATTTTTAAAAGTTCTCAGGCCCCAAACTCTATATCTTCTTGGCAGCAACATGGCTGAGGGACCATCCTTTCTCCGTCAGTCAGGGGTGTTCTTCTCGGGTAGAAGGGCCCTTCCCAAGGCTGGAACAGCTCCTGCTTCCACTTGCATGGTTTCCCAAAAGCTGCCCCCTTTTGAAAATTTGTTTAAAGAGGGAATTGATTTAGGGGCATGCACTCAAAACCGCTGGCGTTTAATGTGAAGGAATTCTGTGTATATTCTGGATTTGAGTCCTTGGGCAGATACAGGTAGTGAGGAGCTTCTCCTAGCCTGCAGTTGGACTTTTCTCTCTCTTAATGATGCCTTTTAATAAACAGAAGTTTTAATTTTGATGAAGTCATATTTATCTTTTAATTTTATTGTTACTGTTTTTTTGTGTGCCCTAAGAAATCTTTGCCCACCCCAATCCTCCCACCCTTTCTTCTAGAAGAATTATAGCTCTAGTTTTCACTCTTAGATTTATGATACATGTCAAGTTAATTTTAGTGTGTGGTGGGAGGAAGGGGTCAAGATTCTTTTTTTTTTTTCCATATGGATATCCAGTTTCTCCAGAAACTTTTATCGAAAAGAACTTCCTTTTCCCCTTTGAATTATTTTGGCACCTTTGTCAAAAATCACTTTGCCTGTGGGTGTAGCCTAAGAGTCTTCTGGTGGGTGGTAGTGGGCACTGGGCCTGGAGCTGCCCTACCTGGACAAGAAATCATCAGGCTTGTCCTGTGTCCATCCAGGTTTCAGGTGAACGGTCCCCCTAGTGCAAAGATGCCTGGCCATTGGCCATTTCCAGTCACCTGTGTGAATCACTATTTGGAAGTCTTATGTCATAGTCAAGGCCTGGTTCTGTCATTGAATAGCTGAGGCATATCTTCACCTCTCCCTGCCTCCCTTTCCTCTATGGTAAAATGGCAAATGGCAATAACTGATGTACGTGGTCGTTGCAGGATCAGTTGGATAACAATGCAGTGAAAACACTGGTTATCGCCTCTTTCTTCCTCACCACTGTGAACTCCTTGAGAGCAGAGACCATGTCTTATTAATCTCTGCATCCAAGTGCCTGAAAGGATATCTGGCATATAGTAGGTGCTTATTAACTGGATGGAGAATGAACAGTATTCTTTTAGATAGGTTAGATGGGACCATGTTTATGGCAACCTGCCGGGATTTATTAATACCAAATTCAGTGGACATGCTAGTCTTCATCTTATTTGACACAATTGACCACTCCTCCTTCCTAATGCTCTTTATTCTTTGTGCTTCCAGAACACCATACACTCTTGGCTTACCTCCTACCACACTGGCTGCTCTCTCTTAGTCTTCTGGCCCCATCTGTTGCCTCTGCTCTAAGCGCTGCCCTGTTCGAAGTCCAGCCCAACAATTCTTTTCTTCTTTACGACACTGCCTCTCTTGGTGACCTCATCCACTCTCGTGGCTTTAAGTACTATCTATGTGCTCTTGACTCCTGAATTTCTATGTCCATCTGGCGTCCATATTCATGGACACCGTGGTTTACTCTACTTCAATTTTAACAGGCGTTTCAAACTCAAATTTGTCCCAAACAAAGCACAAGATTTTCCCAAGTCTGATTTTACCTCACTCTTTCTTGTTTTGGCTTTTCAAATTTCTCAAGACAAAATCTTACAGGTCAGCCGTGGTTCTCTTTATCCTCACTCCCCACGTCCAGTTCTTCATCAAGTCTAGCTTAACTCTACCTCTAAAACGATGTCTGGATGTATCCATTTCTTTCACTCTTACCAGCACCACTCAAGTCCAGGTCATCCCCCTCTCTCACCTGGGCCACTGCAATGGACTCTGGGCTGCTCTCTAAGCTTCCTTTCTTGAAGGATCTCATCATATCCCAGTCCCTGGGCAAAACCCTACCTTAACCTAAAGTCCAAACTCCTTGCCCTGGCCTACAGGTTCAGTGTGAAGCGTCCTTGCCTAACTTGGTGACTTCGTGGACAGATGGGTTTATCTATAGGGAAACCTGGTGGATAAAAACAGCATTCCTGACATCCAGGAGGCCCAGGCTTCTGTATAGTTAGGTAACATCTCAGAAGGTTCCAGAGGCATTCTCTTGAGTCTGGGTTTGTCAGCTCCTCCAGAAAATATCAGTGGAAATTGTGTATATCTTGCAATTGAACATCTAAAGTATTAATTACGTAGAAAATACTGATGAGCAGAATCTACTAGTGGCCATAAAGGTGATTATAAAGCATAGTGACCCATAGTAGTGAGGAATGGTGACTTGACCATGAGAGAATGGTGACCCAGAGGTCAGGCTAAGTGGGGGTGACCTGGTAGTTGTAGTGAATGCTGGTGACCTGGCAGTCACGGGAAGTGGTGGTAATCCAGTGGTCATGGTAAGTGGTGGTGGCCTGGCAGTCACCAGGAGTGGTCGCGACCTGGCAGACATGGGGAGTGGTGTTGACCCAGCAGTTGTGGTGAAGCAGCGTGTTGAGTTGAGGAAAGCATGTGGGTCCTTTGGCCAGATTGGCCTGGATTCAAATCCTTGCCCTGCCCCCTCCTACTGAGACCTGGAGCATGTGAGCTGCTGAGGCCCTCTGAGCTTCATCTGTAACATGGGGTGATACTGACCTTGGAAGTTTGCTGGAGTGGTTCTCTGACATAGCATCCTTTTCAGCACAGGGACAGAATGCAGCCAGTGCTCTCGTCCCCTTCTACAGATGCAAAGTCACTGGTTCCCCACGGATATTATAAAACAGGGGTGTGGTACAAAGCCGATGGGTTCCAGAAGCTTGGGCCCGTGGGAGCTCTGTCCCTCCTCCCCACCTCACGGTGGTGTGGTTAATTCTAGAAAAGGCTTTGCAGAGGCACAAGATTTTCTGGCAAGAAGGAGACTGCTGCTTTAGATGGCTATGTCCAGGTGAGGCCACCTTAGTGACAAGATCTGGCACATTTGGTGCCAAGAACAGCCCTTAAATCTGGGCCCTTTCACACCAGCTGGGTTGGAAGTTCTGCTCAGGGAAGCAGAAAAAGGAAGGAGAGACTGAGCAGAACGTTGGAATCATTCTCTCGTGAGAACAAGATCTCCCACAGAGGGAAAACAGACAAATCTTAAATGTTAGGAAATTATAACAGAAAAGAAGCATGTCTTATAGATTATTTTTAAGTGATCAAAATGAAGACCATGGGATTTTTTTTTAAACAAACAAACAACTTAGGGAACAGTAATTAGCTTTGACATTGATGTAGTCGTAAGGAACTCTAGTTTGTGGTCAGACCTAGGTACTTTCCGCGCCCATGAACCACTGCACGGACTTCACTCGAGCAGAGCTCAATTTCAGATTCTCTAAACCAAAGGGAAAAGCCCCAAGTTGGGTTAACTGGCAGCCACATGCTATAGACAACCCAGATCTGAAAAACAAAAAAAGTGTGTGGAAACAACTGTGTTCTGGTGGTTTCTAACATAATTTTTCTCTCTTTCTCACAGTGACTTGCATAATCTTGCAGACACGTTGTCAGGCAGACTCCAGTTAAATGTATATATTTTGTGTGCACCTGTTTGCAGGCCAGATAGAGAATGGCCCTATGATGGTAAAGTCTTGATATCTGCCATTGCTTTATTTGTTTTTGGAGTGGGTTTATTGCAGTATAATTGACATACAAAAAACTGCCCATATTTAAACTGTATAAATTTTCACATATGTATATATCCATGAAGCCATTATGACAATCAATACAGTTAACATATCCATCACCCCCCAAAAAACTTACCTCATGCACCTTTCTAATCTCTCTCCCAGGCCTCCCTTCCCTTTCCCCCTCCATCCCCACGTGTTTGTTTCATGTCACCAAAGATTTTCATTTTCTATAGTTTATATATATATTATACAGTACATAGGGGTTTTTTGGTTTGACTTCTTTCATTCGACATAATTATTTTTGAGATTTATCCACATTGGGTTTATCAATAAATCATTTCTTCCTTTTTTTTTTTTTGGCTGAGTAGCCCATTGTATGGATGTACCACCGTTTGGGTTGTTGCCCTTTTGTGACTATTACAAATAAAGTTGCTATGAACATTCGTGTACAAGTCTTTGCATGGACATCTGCTTCCTTTCTCTTGGTATGGAGTGGCTGAGACATGTGGTAGGTGCATATTTACCTTTTTGAGAAATTTGAACTGGTTTTCTAAAGTGATTGTATCATTTTACATTCCCACCATTTCCTCCACATCCTCACCAGTGCTTGGTGGGGTCAGTCTTTTTAATTTTAGCCATTTGAAAATACATGTATTAGTATCACATTGTGGTTTTAATTTGCATTTCCTTAATGACTAATGATGTTGAGCATGTTTTCATGTGCTTACTCCCATTCATATAACTTCCTTGGGAGAATGTCTGCTCTAATCTTTTGTCTTTCTATTTTTAATTGGGCTGTCTATTTTCTTATTATTGGGTTTTGAGAGTTCTTTATATTGTCTAGATGTAAGCGCATTATCAGATATATGGTTTGCAAAAATTTTCTCCCAATCCATGATTTGTCTTTTCATTCTCTTAATAGTGTCTTTTAAGAGCAGAAATTTTTAATTTTGATAAAGTCCAATTTATCAATTTATTTTTTACGGATTGTGTGTTTGGTGTCATGTCTAAAAACTCTCTGCCTAATCCAGCATCACAAAGATTTTCTCCTATGTTTTCCTCTAAAGGTTTATAGTTTTAGATTTTACATTGATATCTATAACCCATCTTGAATTTTTTTATACGTTGCAAGTTGTGGGCTCAACTTCATTTTTTTTTGCACATGGACATCCAATTGTTCCAGTGTCATTTGTTGAAAAGACTGTCTTTTTTTTTTTTCCATTGAATTGTTTTTGCCTCTTTGTCAAAAACCGGTTGTCCAAATGTGTGTGTGTGAATGTGTATTTCAGGTACACGTTACACAGAAATACAATGATATTTTATATTTTCCTGAGTCCTGCAACCTTGCTGAATTCACTTTTTAGTATCTTATTTGTAGATTCATGACAATTTGTATACACGTGATTGTGCCAACTGTGAATCCTTCTAGCTTATGCCATTTATTTCTTTTTCTTGCCCTATTGTGCTGGCTAACACTTCTAGTACTCTGTTGAATAGGAGTAGCGAGAGTAGACATTCCTGTCTTGTCTTGAGAAAATTGTTTCACCATGAAATATGATATTAGCTGTCGGTTTTTCATAGCTTTCCTCAAATAGAATGAGAAGTGCTCTTCTATTCCTAGTTTTCTAAGATTTTTAAATCAAGAATGAGTGTTGGATTTTGTCAAATGTTTTTCTGTATCTATTGAGTTGATCGGATTTTTTTTGTAGATAATATAGTGACTTGCATTGATTGGGTTTTACATATCAAACCAATCTTGGGTTCTGGGATAAATCTCATTTGGTCATGATATTTTATCCTTTTTATATATTGTTGGATTGAATTTTCTCAGTTTTCTTTAGAAATGCTGCATTTTTGCTCATAAAGGTAACTGATCCGTAGTTTTCTATGTCTGGCTTTGAAGTCAGGGCAATTCCTGGGCTCGTAAAATGAGCTGGATGCTTTCTCTTCTCTTCAGTTCTCTCAAAGAGTTTGTGAGGATTGTTACTCCTCCTCCCCTAATATTTGGTGGAGTTCCCTAGTGAAGCCATCTCAGACTGGAGTTTTCTTTATGGGTACATTTTAACTACAAATTCAATTTATTCCCCAGAGAAAGGTCTATTTAGGTTATTTCTCTCTTTTTGAGTGAGCTCTGGTAGTTTGTGTCTTTAAAGGAATTTGTCCATTTCATCTAAGTTTTCTGATTTATAGGCATAAAATTGTCTGTAATATTTCCTCATTATCATTTTACTATCTGTAAGATCTAAGTGATGTCCTCTCTATCATTCTTGATATTGATTAATTTATGTCTTGAATCATTCTTTTTCTCATCAGTCTGACTAGAGGTTTTGAAATTTTATTGATCTACTTAAAGAAATAGCTTTTGGTTTTATTGATTCTTCCTTATTGTTTTTCTGCTTTCTGTTTCATTGACTTTTCACTTTGATCTTTGTTATTTTCCTTTTAATGCTTACTTGGGTTTAATTTGCTCTTTTCATCTAATTTTTTCAAGTGTATCTTGAGGTCATTGGCTCAAGATCTTTCTTTTTTTTCTCAAATAGATGTTTAGTGTTATAAACTTCCCCCTTAGTATTGCTGTAGTGGCATCTCACAAATGTTGATATAGTGTCTTCTCGTTTTCCTTATGTTGAAAATTACTTTTTTGTACCTTTTGATTTCTTATTTGACCCGTGGGTTATCAAGAATTGAATTCTTTACATTCCAAATATTTGGGAATTTTCCGGATGGCTTTCTGTTAATAATTTCTATTTTAATTGCAATTTGTTCAGAAAACATACTTTGTATAACTTGAATCATTTTAAATTTAAAATCGTTTTAAATTTATTAAGCATTGTTTCATGGTTCAGAATATATACCATCTTGGAAAATGTTCCCAGTGCCCTTGTAAAAAATGTATATTCTACTGTTTCTGGGTGAAGTGTTCTATAAATGCCAAGTAGGTCAGTTTTATCAATAGTATTGTTCAAGTCTTCATCCTAGCTGACCTTCTGATTACTTGTTGTATCAATTATTGAGAGAGAGGAATTGAAATCTCTAATTATAAATGTCTATTTGTCTATTTGTCTTTATGATTTTATCAATTTCTGCTCCATGTATTTTAAATCTCTATTATTAAGTGCAGAAACATTTAGGATTCTTATGTTCTTTTGGTAAATTGAGCCCTTTTCTTTTGAAATTTCCTTATTTACCCTTGATGATATTCTTTGCTTGAAATCTACTTTTATATTAATATGGCCACTCCAGATTGTATATCCACATTGTGTATCATTTCCCATCCTTTTTCTTTTGACCTATTTATTTCCTTATATTTAAAGTACTTTTCTTGTAAGGAGTATATAGTTAGAACTGCCTTTTTAAAAAATTCAATTTAACAAACTCTGCCTTTTATTGGAGGTGTTTAGACCATTTACGTTTAATTACTGACATGGTTAGGTTTAATCCTGTCATCTTGCTTTTTTTTTTCTTTTTAATTTATCCTATCTGTTTTTTTTTTTAAAATTTATCCTATCTGTTCTTTGCTCTACTTTTCCTCTTCTCTGCCTTCTTTTGAATTAACCAGGTATTTCTATGACTAAATTTTGTCCCTTTTTTTGTCTTATTTGCTGTAAGTCTGTTGTGTTATTTTAGTATTTCATAGGGTTTATAGAATACATCTTTAACTTATTGTAGCCTACTTTCAAGTGATATTATACCACTTCACATATAGTGTAAGAAGCTTACAACAGTACCCTCTCCTTTCTCCCCTCCTGGCCTTGATGTTGTTCTCGTCATTCACTTTACTTAAACGTATGTTATAAACATTACTCTGCCACATTATTATTTTTGTTTACACCATTGATTATGTTTTACAGTCGTGCCAACTTTTCTTTTTCTTTACTTCCTGAGGTCTTGAAATCTTCTGTTATCACTTCCTTTCTGCTTAGAGCACTTCCTGTAGTCATTCCTTAAGAGTAGGTCTTCTGGTGACGTAGTCTCTTAGTTTCCCTTCATCTGAGAATGTCTTTATTTTACCTCCATTCCTAATGGATAATTTGACTTTCCATTTCCAGTTCATCATACAAGGAATTTGGAAGTCATCACTCTGTCCTAACAACAAGCAAAAAGAGGAAGAAACTGAAAAATCAACCACTCTCTTCAGATCTGTCAGAGAAACAAAGTCACAGGGCAAACCACTCCTCCCTAAGTTTGACAGGCAGACAGGCAAATATAGCAAATCACATCTTGTGGGAGCAGAAACTGCCACAGTAGCAGAAACCTCTGTGGGAAACAGTGCCGGAGTAGGAAAACCGGAGTTGTAATTGATGAATTGCTGGAGGCACAATCTGGAATTCAAAAACTCCGGGAGACCCAGTCATGGGTGGCCCTTGTCTTTTGTGAGTGTTATCTCCAGAAGCTCAGCCACATTCTCACAGTGAATATCAGAGAAAAATCCCCTTGTTCTTCTGGCAGGGGGAGGGGGAAAGGAGCATTTTGAAATAAGCCAGAGCATTCTGTTCTTCTTAACAAGGTCACCCTCAAGAGAAACTATTTTACCAGAGCCTAAATTATTAGAATTTTATCAGAGCCTAACCAACCTGGGAGAAGGGCACTAACCTAACTCCAGTCCACTCTAGCCGTCCCGTCCCACCTAAGAGAGGAGAGAGACTGAGAAAGGCTTGTGAAGCTCATGGTTCAGAGGCACAGGCTCACTAAAACACTGAGACCTAACAAGAGGACTGTAGAATGCTTCCCCTCCCCCTATACCTTACCATCACTTTGCTAAAGGCCTGTTTACCTCAACTGCTTTTATCCAGTACATCATGTCTGGCTATCAAGGAAAAATTACAATGCATACTAAAAGGCCAAAAAAATCGCACTGTGAAGAGACTGAGTAAGCATCAGAACCAGACTCAGAAATGGCAAGAATAGTTTTGCTAGATATTGAATTCAGAGTTGACGTCTATTTTCTATCAGTGCTTGTAAAATGCAGCGCCGCTTCTTTCTGGCTTCCGTGTTCTCAGATGAGAAATGACTATCATTTGAATGGTTTGATAAGTAAGTCTTTGAACACTTTTTTTCTTTGTCTTTAATTTTAAGAAATTGACTGTAATTTGTTTTAGTGTGGGTTTATTTGGGTTTATCCTGTTTGGAATCTGTTCTTCTTCTTTTTTTGTTTTGTGAGGAAGACTGTTGCTGAGCTAACATCTGTGCCAGTCTTCTTCTGCTTTATGTGGGATGCCGCTGCAGCGTGGCTTGACGAACAGTGCTAGGTCCATGCCTGGGATCTGAACCTGCGAACCCTGGGCCACTGAAGTGGAGTGAGTGAACTTAACCGTTACGCTACTGGGCTGGCCCCTGTTCTATGTTTTAAATCTGTAGGTTTATGCCTTTTGCCAAATTTGGGAAATTTTTAACCTTTATTTATTTGAATATTTTTTCAGCTCCATACTGTCTCTCCTCTCCTCTGGGACTCTCATGATACCAATGTTAGATCTTTTGTTATCATCCCACAGATCTCTCAGATTCTATTCTTTTTTTCCCAGTCTAGTTTCGTTCTATTATTAAATCAGGTACTTTCTAATTATCTGTCTTAAACTTCACTGATTTATTCTTTGTTGTCTCCAAACTACTCTTGAGCCCATCCTTTGAGTTTTCATTTCAGTTACTGTATTTTTCAGTTTTATAATTTCAAACATTTTTTTAATATCTTATATTCCTTTGCTTAGATTTTCTATTTTTTCTTTTGTTTCAAGAATGTTTTAAATTGCTCATGAAATGCATTTTATGATTGCTACTTTAACATACTCTCCAGAATATGCCGACATCTGAGTTGTCTTGGTGTTGGCATTTGTTGACTGCCTTTTCTCATTCAAGTTGTGATTGTCCTGGTTCTTCATATGATAAGTGATTTTTTATTACATCCTGGACATTTTCGCAGCTATGCTGTGTGACTCTGGATCCTAGCTAACCTTCTTTTTTAGCAGGCAGCCACTGTGTTTAGGAATAGTGCATAGGTTCCAGAAGGGATGGATGTTCAATTCCCCCTCGGCCCAGATGGTACCTTCCTAATGAAAATAGGGCATCAGCTCACATCCTCTTGTTGCCACTGAGTGGGATGTAAGCTCAGCCCCCTTAGGCCCTGTTGACCTCGTGTTCCTCACACAACCTTATTCTGCCTCGTTGCTGCCAGGCAGGGATGGAAGCTCAGCTTCTCTCTGGGCGCTGCCGACGTGGGGGATAGGAAAGCAGAGTGCTAACTAGCCAACCACACTGCCTGAGTCAGTCTTGATGCCAGGTGAGGGGTGGAGGCTCATGGGCTACCGAACCCTGCAAGTGAGACCCCAGGGGGGGACTTGGAGCAGTGCCTGCTTCTGCCACCCAGGGAGCGAACATAAGCTCCCCCTCCGCCTGGTGGAATGGAGTACTTTGCGCAGGAGCCGAGGAGGAGGTTGGAAGGCCACAGGGGTTCCCCTGGTGGTTGGCTGGCGTAGGGCAAATATAATCAACCAAGAGTTTCTGTTATTGTCGCCCTTACCTGACTCCTTGGTTGGGGGAAGCAGGCTTTTCTTGGAGCCTTTTTGGTCTACGCTGTTGACAGTTTTGAGTTACAGGTACCCCACACAAGATGCTAGGAGACAAAACGAACAAACACAAATTTTAAAAAACCAAACAGGGAACCCACTGCTGTGTTGATTCTTTACCCCTTCCAGAGTCTTCTTGTGTTGGCTGTGTTATGTTATGTCCGGGGATGTTTCAGTTGTCAGAGGATAGGACCTGGGAGGCATGAGGCCACCCCCTCTCAGCCGGACCTGGATGGCCTCAGTGATCTCTTAAAGACATCGAATAATAAGATAAAGTTCCTATGTATTTACTCACCTGCTTACCATTGCTGGTGCTCTTTATTCCTTTGTGCAGATCCATATTTCCCTGTGATGTCATTTTCTTTCTCCCTGAAGGACTTCCTTTACCGTTTCTTATAGTGTGAATTTGCTGCTGAAGAATTCTTTCACCTTTTGTATGTCTGCAAAAGTCTTCATTTCATCTGCATTTTTTGAAAGATATTTTTAGATATTAAATTCTAGTTTGACAGTTTTTTCCTTTGAGAATATTACAGCAGATATACTTTCATACGACATTATTATGGGAATAATGTGAAGATAAAAGTCTGCTATGGAATTTTATAAACAATCATAGATACATAAAACAAGCAAAATTTATACCTAGAAGGAAACAAAATTTTAACTATTTTTCCCTTTGTGTGGTGGGACTATTAATTGTCCATTTTCTTTCTGTTTTTCTAGGTTTTTTTCCCCCTCAACATTTTCTCTAACATGTATAGCTCTTATAACGGAAATAGTTTTACTCTATTGAAACACAATGAACAGAAGTTCTGGGACAGGCATCTCCTTGACTGTGGTGAAAAGTCAGAACAATCGTTGGCTCAGGGGAAGTGAGGTGGAGACTGTGCCAGGGCACAAGGGCACTTTTTTGGGTGATGGGAATGTTTTGTATCTTAATAGGGTGCGGGTTACACAGACACATCTATTTTCCAAAATTTTAATGTTAAGATTTGTGCATTTCACTGTATATAAATTTTGCCTCAAAACCTAAAAGAACTATTTATAAGTTAATTTGATTGAGGTCGGGGTGGAAGGTAGGTGAGGTGAAGATAAACCGGAATGGCGGAACGTGGACAATGGGGGACGCTGGTGGCAGGTGCATGGGGTTCATTAGAGTCTTCTGCTGACTTTGTACACATTTGAAGTTTTCACGACACAAAGTGAAAACACATGCACAGTCTCTCTGATCTAGAGAAGATGCTGACCAGTTTCTTCATTTCCGGGAAAGACAAAAACAAGGAGGAAACGAGAATAAATTGTTATAATTATGAGAGAGTGGATGTGACTTAACCAGGAGGATAGCTCGTCACAGGGAAACCTTCCTATGTGAGGAGTGTCTTAGTGCCCAGTCATCTTTACATTTCATCTTTATTGGTCTTAATGGCAAAAATAATATGAACTCAATGTAAAATCATCACATATTAGAGGAACGCAGAATTTAGAAAATGAGTTTCTTCTATATTCACAGCTCTAGAGATCATTGTTCCCAATGGTTAACAAGCCATTCAGATTTATGTGTGTGTGCATGTGGTGTGTGTGCATGTGGTGTGTGTGGATGTGCATGAGGTGTCTGTGCATGTGGTGTGTGTGTTTGTGCATGGTTGTGTGTGTGCACGTGGGGGGGTTGTTGACAGAACCGGCATCAGAGAGCACGTCTTACTCTGCTGCTTCCTCTTTCTCCCCTAAGCGTCTACTTGGAGATCTTTATAAAACAGAATAAACAGCTGTTAAGAAGCAGAAGGTAAAACCAGATGAAAAGGAGGATTTTTCGTCTTTGGATTCCAAGACTATGCCAATTTTATCCATATTTTAACATCTGGCATGATCTTAAAAATGGATTTTTACCTCCACACATAATTTTACACGAGTATTATGCTTTTTATCTAAGTGCAAAACAACCCGACAGCAGCGAAAACAGCCCCGCCAGCGAGCCGCTGAAGTGGGGCGGGCGCCGGGCCCTGCCGCCTCTGGCGCGCAGATGGCAGCTGGCTGGGCCTGAGGGCTGCGTGGCGGAATGACTCAGCACAGCGGCGGCCCGGGGAGCGCAGAGGCTGACCAAGATGAACTGCCGTCAGGAGGAACATTCTTTTCAGCTGGCTAATTGCTCTTTTAAGATAATGAAAGTGTTTTAGGTTCCTCTTTGTCCATATGCAAATAAACTGGTGAGTCAAATTCACTCCCAGTGCAAACAAGAGCGTGGAACACACACGAGTAGATGAAATGGTTTCCCCTTCATTTTGCATATCTTCTTGTCTGCACCTAACTCTAAAAGATATTTGCCTTCACCTGATTTACATCCAGATTCTTTTGTATCCTACAAGACTTGGCTCTAAGGAGCTCACAGTGTCTCCATCCATGCTTTCTGATTGATTGATAAATCATTTCAGAAAATGTTTTGACGTTTCTCAGAGGGAGTTATAGTCACACGTGGTGAGTTCTGACAATGTCAGATCCAGTTGAGACCATGTTACTGCAAGCTAATGCTTCGTTTGCATAAAGCCTCGCGCATTCACTCATTCATCCATCCATTTATTCAGCTAACTCTTACTACAGGAAGTTCTGATGCCAGGCTCTGGGCTACGTGTGTGCCCTATACACCTAGCCTCGTGACTCCTTCAACTCAAGCCTGCTCTCTGAAGCCACAGTCATGAACACATCTCAAAGCCACGCTCCACGTCCTTCCTCCTGGAGGACTAGGATGCCTTCTCCAGGTCCCCCAAGCCCAGGCACGGTGGCTGTCATTGCCCACGGCAGCCTCAAAGCCCGCGCCCATGCCTTCTCCTTTGCCTCCTTCCTCACCAGTTCCTTGGAGCCTCTTCAGAGTTGATGTCGTCGCTTTCTCAGGTTCTCCCTGGCGTCCTCAGGGGCCAAGGCCAGATATGTTCAGAGGTTGCTCATTTCAGAGCCAGAGGCTTCTCAAACAGTATGTGAGGTCCCCAAACTTTCTCCAATTAAGATCAGCCTGTCACTTCCCCAGACTTCTCTAAGATCCCAAGAAAACGCAGTGCAGCAATGGCCAGCCCTTGCTTTTGTGCCACCCTGCACACTGACCTGTCCAAACAAAGCAGAACCCGGTCCCCAGGAAGTCAGGCCACCCGGCCCTTCCCGGAAGGCTCCTTCCTGCCCACCTGGGAAGGGCTCCCAGTTGTCTTTTTTATCTCCACTTGGCAACTCCCAAGTCTCTAAAAAACATATTTTTATTGTAATATCACACTAAACTAAATTTGCAAAAGAAAAAATAATCTCCTATCCCTCCCAGACACAGAAACAAGCACAGGTCTCCTTTTGGTGGATTACTCAGGCTCCCCTCTCCTGCGAAGGGTGTTTCACTCACTTGTCACCCTTATATACACGCAGTGTTGTGTATTGTTGTCACAAGCACTCCTCCAGGTTGCTACCTTGCTCTCACACATCATTTCGATACATAACGCAATATTAAAACATTTGTCATGAGCTATAATCTGAGCACTTGATATGTCTATCAAAATCACAATTAACACTGATGAAACTTTCCTCCATTTCTTGGATTATTTTCTTTGCAGAGAGGGTCGTGAACTCCTGCAATTCTTGACACATAATGATAAATTGCCCTCCACGGGAGATTGTACAAATATATACAGTCAAGAGCAATGGGTGAAGATAGCAGGTTTACCATATCCTTGCCAACGTTAGGAATTGTCATTAAAATGTTAATTTTTGTTAATGTATTAGGTGAAAACGTGGTTCATTGATATTTCCATTTGATTACTAATGCAAACGTTGAATTCGTTTCTGCAGACTAGTTAAATCATCATAGCTTTAAGCCAGTTTAAGTGCTCTGCTGTCTTCTCCTCTGGTTTCTATTCCTTTGAAAGCTATTTTTCATAGAACTTTTGCAAGCTCACCACCTCTAGCCCATGATGCCAAGCGCGCCATGCTTCATAGAGCCTTGGCACGCTTGTCACTTCCAATCACTGATGCCAGGAGTGCCATGCTTTGTAAACCTGGCTTTATTTTTATTTTGAAGTGGCTCCCCGCTCTCTCAACGAGGACGTGGTGAGGGTTCTATCCTATCATGGTGAATGAGCATCCATCTTTTTGTCTTGAGAAATTGGCCTGTCGTGCTGGACTTGGCACCAGGTGCCACCTCCTTCTTGGCTGCCCTCTTGGTGACATCTGTACCTGGAGTGCCCAGTAGGCACTAGTGTGGGAAGTATTTGATCTGCTGGACTGTGTTTGGTCACAGGTCAGTGGCATTTAAGGAGTATCCTAGCAGCGAGGCCCTTCGGGGGTTGGTGGCCTCACCAAAGAAGGTTCTAAACCACTCATCCCCTCCAACTGCCACCGCAGCATCATGCTTAGCCCCTCGGTGCTGAGAAAGTAAGCCAAGAGGGAGCCAGAGCCTCTCTAATTCAAGCATCATGGGGCAGAAGGGGTGGGGTCTCCGCACACAAAATGTGCCCCCTATCTCGAAGTAGAGCCAAATGCACTTTGTGTGTGCAATCAACAAACATTCATGCTGTCTAGGCTCCCACCAACTACCTTCACAGCAGGACAGCCCCTTCCAGCAGAAGCACCTTCACTGGCTGGGGCAGCAGCTTCCTTGAGCAGAGTCCTGGGAGACAGAATAAGGGAAATACCATCTTCCCTGATCAGGAAGAAAGGCTGCACACCCCGCAAATGGCCTTTGCCTGTAGAAGTCACTCGGCCACACTGTGGCTCCCTTGGACCTTAGGGATACCTTGTGGGGCCCCTTGTCTCTCCTTCCCACACACTGGCAAGGTTGGTGCTGAGACGTCATGAGCTGGGAAGTCTGAGATTTCCCTGCTTTCTTTACCAGACTTTATTGAATGCCTGCCATGCGTTGACTCCAGAGAGATGAAGCCAACTTAGACTCAGCCTGTCCTCTAGGAATTCACAGATAACAAGGTCCGTGATCAGAGTAACGTGGGCTGAGAGGTCTGCTGTCGAGGCACAGGACTCCAGCTAGAGTGGGGTCAGACAAGTTTCCCAGAAGACATGGAGCCTAAGCTGAATTTTGGAGCTGGAGAGAGAATTTGAATTACTCTAAATTATAAAAGGCTCTATGTGCTTGAAATGTTATCTTGAAAGCCCAGAGCCACAGAAAACATCTCAAGCAGGCCAGGGGAACGAGGGCGTGGGCAACTTTGCCTTTGGGAAAGATCCTCTGGCAGCCATATTGGGTATAGATTAGAAGATGGGAAGGCCAAGGGCTGTGGTCTTATCCCGAGGAAGAAGTGATGAGTGTCTGTACCCAAGCAGGACCAGTGGTGTGGGAGGATGGAGTGGCTTTGAGAGATATCAAAGAGAAGATGCTGCCCAGCTTGGATGTGGTGGGGTGAAAGAGAGCTTCCTGGTTTAGGCAATGGACACATATTTGAGGGAAAGAGGGTGAGTTCAGTTTCGTTTGTGTTGAATTCTAGACACTGAAGAGACAGTCAAGCGCTGTCCTGAGTTGCCCAGCGTCGAGGACAATGACCCAAGACTCTATAGCAACATTTAAGAGGTAGTTAAGTCCATGGGTAGGTGGGACCCCCAAGGGTCTGCTTATGGCAGAGGTGAGTCCTAAGACCAGAGAGGAGGTCACTGATGTCTAAGAGGTAACAGGAGAAAAGGATGGCGCCAAAGAGATTGAGAAGCCCTGACCAGAGCAGTTGGACATAAAAGAGTTTCTGGAAGGAGGTGTCTACTGTGTCAAATGTTGCAAGGAGGTTAGGTAAGAAAAAGATCAGGAAGTGTCTACTGGTTGGGACAAAGGAGAAACAATGAGTATCAGTCCCTGGTCCAGGAAGCTTGGCTGAGAAAATAAGTCAGGCTAAGAGGGCAATACGAGGTCAAGAGAGAGGTTGTGTCAAGATGGGTGACTTCAGTGCCTGGAGATGCATGGAGGATTTCTTTAAATTGCAATTTACGGAAGTATAGCCACCTTTACATCTTTCAGGGGAGTGGCTGGTTCCTTTTACTTGACACAGCAACTTCTGAAGCCTGCTTGGCTCTGGAGAATGAGCCTTCTTCCATCTGTGTGTGGAACGAGAGAGCAGGACAGAAGGAGAGGTGTTCGCCAAGAACACTCAACAGGAGCAGTTGAAGAAGGACCAGGGAGGAAGGAAGAGTGAGCAGCAAGGAGGAGGGACTGAAAAGAGAGAGGACCCCAGCAGCATGCCTGGAGGAGAAGCGGGGATGAGGAGAACTGCCAGAGGCAGCCAGGCCAGGGCTGGGCAGACAGAGTTGACTAGGATCCACCTGGATTTACCTGCTTGGCCAGGTAGCCTCAAACCTCAGTAAAAGTCAGTGGTGCCCAATCACTTTTTGAGAGTAGAGTTCGGAAGTCTTAATTAGGGATGCGGAGTGGGGGAGATCTTAGATCAATGTGGGGAGAAGAGAAGGAAACAGCCATGAGAATTGGAATGTGAATGAGGGGGAGAATTCAGCAGGAGGTTGCCAGGTGGCAGGTGACAGTGCTCCCTGGGCACTCAGTTAGTGCTGGGGTGTTGGGGTCAGTTTCCTGCCGACCGGGAGGAGGGTCCAGCCCGTTTCCTAGACTGTAATAGGAATGAGGCTGGCAGGTTTGGGTGCCCCAGGAACCTGATCCTTGAATTCTGGAGAGAAAGACCCAGAAAAGAAGGAAAGGTGGGAGAAATAGGTCAATATGCCAAATAACCAATTACTATTTCCCAGAAGCCAATTAGCTGAAAACCAATTTGTTGAAAATCAATTTGCTAAAGAACCAATTTCCCTGAATGAGTGATCCCTGGAATTCACCCAAAAGTTGTTTTGGTTAATTACTTTTAAAAATTATAGCAATTTGTGTGCTACGGTTTCTACAGCACTGAAGGTTTTCCCAGAGGTTTGGTTCTCTATTTCACTTATGATCAGCAGTTTCGTTTGATTCACAAGTTGTCAGGTAAGTTTTCACCAGACGTTTTGCCATGGATTTCTCAGTCTGTCTCTGGTAAATGTCAGCTTTGTGTAAGTTTCCAGATTTCAGGAACAGGGCTCTTCTTGAATGCACGTTATTTTTTTGGTGCCAATTGATGGGTTTTCCCTCAACTGCATTTACTGTCAACTCTAATTTTAAAGACTTGTGCCTAAATCGAACTATAGCTCCCACTTTGGGATTTTGCCACTGGGGACGTTGTCATGGATATGTGAAAATTAACTTGCAGAAGAAACTTTTATTTGGCTGACTGCCAAACCACTTTGAAAAAATAGAGAAGATGCAAATTGGTGTAAAATTACACTCAAAGGGCAAAACCATCTTTTCTGCAAGCCAAAGATTAAAATTTAAGAAGGCTCATGCATTAACAAAACCTTCATAAGTAACTTTTCAGAAGTACTCAGCCTCAGAAATGCAAATCACATATCCATAAATCCAACAGAAAATGGTGGTGGAGAAACCAAAAGTAAAACTTCTAAACTAGATAAAAAGCAGAGGCCAAAATGTTGAAAAATATCATCAACGGCGTTTGAAACTTCCTACACAACACGTATTATTACACAATTTGTGGATAATTAATAGAAATAAGTGTTTGGTGTCTTGGTGGTGTGTGGAATCAGTCACTTGGCAAATTGATTCTTAACACGTTAGCTTCTGGAATTGGTCACTCTGAGGTCTGGCGTTTGACAAATTGTCTTTCAGCAAATGGCTCTGTTTCTGAAGAGTGAGAGAGAAGCTGATGGAGAGAATACCTCGTTCTGAAAAGGAGAGGGATGTGATCCAAAGATTTAGATTCTGCTGGGAAGGATAGGAAGGAGGACAGTAAGGTTGTGCACAGAGACGCGCGGGAGAGGAGTTAGCTCCAGGGGCCCGGAGGGCATGGCCTTTTGCTGAGAGGGGTGAGGACATCTAAGGACAGATGGCCTGGAAGACGGAGCGCCTGAGGCCACAGATGTATCAGCTCACTGGGTGCTGGGGCGCTGGTCCAGCTGGGGCGCCGCCCGTGAAGCTCAGCCACATGCTGGTGTGATTTTCTTCATCAGTGCTCCACATCCTGGGGGGGACCAGCTGGGTGGCTCTTGGGGTTTGGGGTTTTTCTGGGCAGGTGCTATGGGAAGACAAGAGAGAAAGAGATCCGAGAATGATGGAGTGATGCGCCAGAGATGAGAACTCCCAGCAGACAGGATGGTCATGAACAATTCTGGGGAGCGAGCGTGTGGGGAGATCGTAGTGTGGCCAGGCCTGGGGCCCGTGCAGCGCAGGAGGAGGTCAGCTGGGAGAGAACGCAGGGACGAGCTGGGGAAGAGCAGGGTGGGTGAGAAAACTGGGAAGAGTTCCAACCTGCAAGGTGGAGCAGTGCTGGGGGCGCGAGGTTCTCCTGTGGCCTTGGGGGGTACTGCAGCAAGGGGCGGTGGGGAGGGGCCTGGGGATCAGGTCTGGGGACACGGGAGGCCATGGTGTTGGCTGAGTCAACCACACAGACCTGAAGTTGCCAGGGATAAGAACATGAAAGAATGGTTAGTGCTATTCTCAGGCCCAACCCCATTCGTTCCTCTCCACATCTCCACAAGACGCACACTCACACCGCCGCCGCCACCACCTCTGCTGCCGCTGCCACCACCACCAATAACTCTTCTCCCGCAGAGAAAAAAGGGCTTTAAACCCTCCCCCTGGTCTCCAGTCTCCCCATCCCTATGTCCTTCCTCCCTGTCCCTGCCAGGATGGCAATTAACACAGTCACGACTCTGGAACCCTGCTTGGTTTCTGGGCAGACATGGCCATTCATCCATGAGAGAAGGATAAAATTAATCTATTTCTGTCTTTGTGCTGCCCAGTGTGTCTTTCCTCCCTCTCCCGGGGGACAGCACCCCTGCTCCCCGCACAACTCAAGTTCCGTCCCAGCTTTCACTCTGTCTGCCCTCGAGGCAGCGGCCCCCCTCTCTAGGCGACCGGGTGCCGCTGGGGAGCCTCTGACCCACAGCATCTCCTCATCCTCTCTCCTCCGAGAGCTCAGCCACAGCCTGTGGTGCGCAGTGGAAAGCCCTATTAAAATGCTAATACAGCGTCTGGAGGGGGTAAAGCATCAAGACAGCACTGAACGTTCAACTCCAAGGCTTCCTCCTGCTTTGACCAGCCTGGAGGGGCAACACTCACGGGGAGGGCACCACATGCAGAATGACATTTCTAACCGTCCTTCACCTGCTCTGATCCATGTGTGGGTTCTACTCTCATGCTGAAGGCCAGGCGCCACCCAGGCTCACGGGGCCTCAGTGATCTTGCAGCGGCTGCTCCTCAGTCTCAGGAGCACAGTCCTAAGTGGTGCCAGCTCCAGGACTGCAGGCAGCTGAGTGGTTTTCAGCACCTTGAACCCTCACCCCCTGCCCATCATGGCCCTCCCCTCCACCCCCACCAGCCCAGCTAACACTTCTTATACCTCAGGGCCCAGTGTCTAGCCTGCTATCAAGATACACCGCACCTTCCTACAGTCATTGGTTTATCATATACCTCCTCTCCAGGCCTCTGAGAGATGGGGACACACCCACCCCTGTGCACCACTCAAATCTAGCACAATAAAACTGGCTGAATTAGTGATTTCAAAAGTGACTTTGAGACTTCTGCTTCTAGAAAAATGGAGGAGATGTATTTTTCCCTATTCTCCCTGATAAGTACAACTAAAAACCCTGGACATTACACAAAACAAACATAAGAAGACTCGGAAAGGTATAGAGAAACAGACAGACTGACTAGGACCTCAGCACCCCAAGATCCTCCCCCACTGGGTTGCTGTCACAGAAGGCCAAGTGGAGAGTCTGGACTTGGGACTTTGATGCTGGAAGGACAATAACAAGGTGCTGACCTCCTTCTGCAGTAGTGTAAGTAGAGAAGACATGGGGGAGATTGGACAGTGACCCTCTGATGAGGAAGAGGCATCCAAATTATGTGGAGCAAAAGTAACAGAACTGAAAAGAGAAATGGACAAATTCACAATTACAGTTGGATACTTCAATACCCCTCTCTCTACAGTTGATAGAAAAACCGGACAGAAAATCTGCAAGGATATAAAAGAATTTGATGACACCCTCAACCAACAGAGTCGAATTGGCATTTATAGAATATTCTACCTGAAACCAGCAGAATACACATTCTTGTCATGTGCTCAGGGATCGTATACCAAGATACATTGTATCTTGGGCCATAAAACAAACCTCAGCAAATGTAAAAGAATTGAAATCATATAGAGGGTGTTCTCTGACTATAATGGAATCAAATTAGAAATCAATAACAGAAATATAACAGAAAAATCTCAAATACTTAGAAACTAAAAAACTCACTTCCAAATAATCCATGGTTCAAAGAGGAAGTCTCAAGGGAAACAGCAACTGAACTGAATGAAAATTAAAATGCAATACGTCAAAATTTGTGGAATACATTAAAGCAGTACTGAGAGGAAAATTTATACCATTAATGCTTTCATGAGAAAAGAAGAAAATTTTCAAATCAATAATCTAAGCTCTCACCTCAAAAAACTAGAAACAGAAGAACAAAATAATTCCAAAGCAAGACGAAGGAAGAAAATAAAAAGGTATGAACAGAAAGCAGTGAAAATTAAAACAAACAAAAAAATAGAGGCAAACCATGAAACAAAAGCTGGTCCTTAAAAAAATCAATAAAATTGACAAACCTCTAGCAAGATTGACCAAAAAAAAGGGAGAAAAGATATAAATTATCAATATCAGGAATGAAACAGGGGACATCACTACAGACCCTGCAGATACCAGAAAGTTAATAAGAAGATACTATGAATAACTCTACATATATAAATTTGGCAACTTATGTGAAATGGAGTAAATCCTTGAAAAGCACAAGCTACCACAACTCATCAACATGAAATAGATAATTTGAACAGCTTTATAACTATCAAGGAAATTTAATTCATTATTTTAAAAGTCCATAGAAATAAATTTCCAGGCTCAGAGGGTTTTACTGGGAATTCTACCAAATGATTAAAGAATTAACACCAGTTTTACGGTGTCACCCAGAAATTGGTGGACAAAGGAAGGGACACTTCCTAATTCACTTTATGAGGTCAGTAGTATCCTGATACTAAAACCAGAAAAAAAAAACTGCAAAAAATTACAGTCCAATATCCCTCATGAATATAGATATAAAAATTCTTAAGGAAATATTAGTGAACAGAATTCAGCACTATACTGGCACCGGCCCCATGGCTGAGTGGTTAAGTTCACACGCTCTGCTGCAGCGGCCCAGTGTTTCGTTGGTTCGGATCCTGGGTGCAGACATGGCACTGCTCATCAGGCCACGTTGAGGCAGTGTCCCACATGCCACAACGAGAAGGACTCACAACTAAAATATACAGCTATGTACTGGGGGAATTTGGGGAGAAAAGGCAGAAAGAAAAAAAAATAGATTGGCAACAGTTGTTAGCTCAGGTGCCAATCTTTAAAAAAAAAAAAAAAGAATTCAGCACTATAAAAAGGAATAATACTCCATGATTAAGTACTTTTTATCCCAGGGGTGCAAGACTGGTTCAGTACGCTCAACTCGATCAAAGTAATCCACCATATTAAAAGGCCTAAAGAACAATAATCACAAGGTCATTTCAATCGATGCAGATAAGACAAACACAAAATTCAATACCTATTCATGATAAAAACTCCCAAAAAATAGGAATGAAAGGAAACTTCCTTGACTTGATAAAAACATCTACAAAAAACTTACTGCTAACATCATACTTAGCAATGAAAAACTTAGCGCTTTTCCCCTAAAGGCCGGGCTAATTAATAGTCGTGGAAGTTCTAGCCAGTGCAATAAAGAAAGAAAGGGAAATAAAAGACGTGTACTTTAGAAAAGAAGAAATAAAACTGTCCTTATTTGCATATTACATCCAGGTATGTATAGAAAATCCCAAGGAATTTACCAAAAAACTCTTAGAACTAATAAGTGAGTTCAGTCAAATCAAGGATTAACATAACAGGAATCAATTGTATGTCTATATGCTAGAAATGAACACTTGGAAACCAAGATTAAAAATAGAATACCACTGGGGCTGGCCCAGTGGCGTAGTGGTTAAGTTCGCGTGCTCCACTTCAGTGGCCTGGGGTTCGCAGGTTCCAATCCCAAGCACAGACATACACACTGCTCATCAAGCCATGCTGTGGTGGCGTCCCACATACAAAATAGAGGAAGATGGGCACAGATGTTAGCTCGGGGACAATCTTCCACACTCCAAGAAAAAGAATACCATTTATAAGCACACACAAAAATAAAAAGAAAAGAAATACTTTGGTGCAAATCTGGGAAAACGTGTACAGGACTTGTATGCAGAAAACTACACAACGCTGATCAAAGACGATATAAATAGAGAGACATATCTCAGTCATAGATTGGAACACTCAGAATAGTAAAGATGTCAGTTCTCCCTAGAATAATATACAGTTTTAACAAAATGACCAGCAACATTTTCTGTAACTACAGATAAGATTATTCTAAAATGCATATGGAAAGTCCAAGGAGCTAAAATAACTAAAGCTATTCTGAAGAAGAAAAATAAAGTGAGAAGAAACTTTCTACCCAAAGTTAAGGCACTCTCTGTAGTAACAGTGATCAAGACAGCATGCTGTTGGCAGAGAGAGACACATAGATCAATGGAATAGAAAATAGAAGCCAAAAATGGACCCACAAAGTAGGCCCAGATGATTTTTATCAAAGGTGGAAAAGAAATTCAATAGACAGAGGAGAGCCGTTTCAACAAACAGTGCTGAAGTAACTGGGGCAAAAGAAATGAACCTAAATCTATACTTCTTACATTGTTAAAAATTAAAGTCTATCACAGACTGAAATGTAAACGTAAAACTATAAAACTTTTAGAAAGAAACTTAGAAGAAAATCTTCAAGACCTGGGGCTGGGCTAGACTTGACACTAAAAGCATGTTCCATAAAATGAAAACTGATAAATTGAACTTTAGAAAAATTGAAAACGTTTGTTGGTGAAATACCCTGTTAAGGTAATGAAAAGGCAAACTATTGATTACAAGGAAATATTTTCAAATAATTCCAGTGTTTGATATCCAATAAAGGACTTATATCTAGAATTTATAAAGAACCATCAAATCTCAACAATAAAAAGTAAGTAAACAATCCAATTAGAAATTGGGTCAAAGGTTGGGGCCAGCCCCGTGGCCGAGTGGTTAAAGTTCTGCACGTTCAGCTTTGGCGGCCTGGGTTTACAGGTTCAGATCCCAGGTGTGGACCTACTCCACTCATCAGCCATGCTGTGGAGGCATCCTACATATAAAGTAGAGGAAGATTGGCACAGATGTTAGCTCAGGGCTAATCTTCCTCAAGCAAAAAACAAAAAAAAGAGGAAGATGGGCAACGGTTGTTAGCTCAGGACAAATATTCCTCAGAAACAAACAAAAAAAAGAAATTGGGTCAAAGGAGTAGAGAGACATTTCACCAAAAAGCATATATGAATGGCAAATAAGCATGTGAAAAGATGTTCAACTTTACCAGCTATTAGAAAAATGTAAATTAAGACCACCATTAGATATCACTATACACTTATCAGAACAGCTAAAATAAAATTAAAAATAGTGATAACATCAAATGCTGGCCCAGATGCTAAGAAACCAGATCTCCTACATTGCTCCTGAAAATATAAAATGGTACAGCCACTCTGGAAAGTGGTTGGGAAAAGTCTCTTAACAAACGAAGCACCCACTTCCCATATGACGTAGCAGTTATACTCCAGACATTTATTCCAGAGAAATAGACCCTCAGATGCACACAAAATCTTGTACACATTTCTTCATAACAGCTTTCCTTGTGATAACCCAAACCCAGGAGCAACTCAGTGTCCTACAATAGAGGAATCATTAAACAAACTGGTACATCCGTATCATGGAATACTACTCAGTAATAAAAAAGGAACAAATTAACGGTACATGCAACCACTTGGATGGATCTTAAGGGTGTTATATTGAATGAAAAAAGCAAATGAATCTCAAAAGGTCACATATTGTACGATTCCATTTATATAAAATTCTCAAAATTACAAAATTGTAGGGATGGAGCCAAGACCAGTGGTTGCCAGGGGTTTGTGACCGATGTGGTGGCAGGGGAGCATAAAGGGTAGCATGAGGTAGAACTTTGTGGTGATGGGATGGTTCTGCATCTTGATAGTGACAGTGGTTACAGGAATCTACATCTGTGATAAAATAGCGTAGAGCTGAACACACACACACATTTCACCAATACCAATTTCCCAGTTTTGATATTATGTTATAGTTAGGTAAGATGCTGACCACTGGGGAAACTATGGAGAAGGGTGCAAGAGACGTTATCTTTACAACTTCATATGAATCTACAATCATTTCAAAATAACATGTTGTTCATAATCTATTCAGCTTTCTCAAGGTCCCGCACTCCTCCCCCAGGACTAGTGTGCTCACCTTGAGCTGCTGGCACCCTCAGGACACTCCCCAGAGAGTGGCGGGCACCTCGCCACCACCGTTTCTTTCCCACCTGTCTCCAGATCATCCTCCTCTTTCCAGCTAAGCTCTGCGTTACTTCCTCTAGGATCTTGTTCCAAACTTGATGCATTCTCTCTCTCTCTCTGTCTCTCATTTGCTCACTCACTCTCGCTCTCTTATTCTCCTCTGTCCCAGTCGCTGCTTTTCTTCTGCTTCTTCATTCATCTCCAAAACTTAAACAACAGGAACAGTATCATCATCCGTGAACTTCTCTAACTCTGCTCTTTCTTCAAGCTGAAGCTAGCCTATTGAAATTTTCTGCCAGGACAAATAATTTCTCAGCCACCAAATCCAAGAGTCTCCTTACATTAGTCAACCCTGTTGCCCTTTTACTGAAATGCTCTTCCTTGGGGCGGCTGTGCGGTGGAGTGGTTAAGTTTGAGCAATCTGCTTTGGTGGCTCGGGTTCGTGGGTTCAGATCCTGGGCACGGACCTGCGCAGTTCATTAAGCCAGGCTGTGGTGGCATCCCACATAGCAGAACAAGAAGGACTTACAACTATGATATACAACTATGTACTGGGACTTTGGGGAGGGAAAAAAAAAAGAGGAAGATTGGCAACAGATGTTAGCTCAGGGCCAATTAAAAAAAAAAGAAATAGTCTTCCTCTACTTTCCTTGGCCTCTTACACTCCGTCTCTTTCTGAGCCTCCAATCCTTCTTCTCTCCCCTATTGACTCCTCATTCCCTTTGTCTTTTGTTTAAGTTTTTATTGAAGCATAACACGCATATAGTAGAATGTATGTATAACTCTCAAGGGCAGAACTTGACGAAGTTTTACACACACGTATATATTTGTGACCGCCACCCTGAATGAGACATAGAACATTTCCAGAAGCTCCCTTGTATTTCTTCCCAGTAAATCCACCATCCTCCCCTGCTCCTCAGTAATCACTACTCTGACTTCTATCGGCATGGATTATTCAGCCCGTTCTAGAACTTCATATAAATGGAATCACATAATCTATGCTCTTTTGTCTGGTTTCTTTCACACATGATGTGTGGTAGATTCGTCCATGTTTTTGTGTCCATCTGCAGCTAATTCGTTTTTGTTGGTAGGTAGTATTGCATTGTATGACTATGCCATGATTTGTTTATCCATTCCACTCCTGATGGACATTTGGACTCTTTCCCCTTAAGTTTTATCAATTCAGCACCCTCCAGTCTTCATTTTTCTTCAAGACATCACTTTTCTTTAAGATGATCCCGAACAATAGGCATTCAGCCGTCCTTGAAACTTGCCCTCTCCTGAAGCTAGAGCACCAGCTGACCCACTTTCTAACACCAGAAGGTGAAGTCAAGTCATCAGTCAAAACACACACGGAGAGGAAGTGGAAGGCAGCAGGAAGCAGCGTGTGCTCAAGCAATCGCAGGCTTGGGGAAGCTCAAGGGGGAGTCTCAGGCCTGTCTCAAAGCCGGACGGTTCCATAGGCCGGAGTCCTTGGCAAGGGGAAGCAGGCAGCAGCAGACAGGCCGCTCTGCAAGTCTCTGGGCTGGGGTTGGGCTTCCTGGCCTTCTGCCTGGTGCCCTGAGGCAACCAAATGAGAGCCTGAGAGAGCCAAGAGCCGCAAGGTTGTTTTTCTAAGACTTAAAGGGATTGTGTCATCCATCCAGCCCTGTTTGCCCGAGGGAAGAACGTCAGATCTCTCAGATCTCCTCCCTCGGGACCCTCACATAGATCTTCCCAAAAGAGGAGTAGGGGAAAGAGAGAGGAGGAGAAGGTGGAGCTGCTGGACTGGCTGGAGCAGAGGGGCATGAACCTTGGACAATAGTTGACAGGCAGCTGCGAAGGGGGCCCCACCAGACACTGCTCAGGAACATGCAGGTGGGCGAACTGAGGGATGTTTGAGAATGCATCAGGGCCACAAAGTTGAATGTTTATGTGAATATGATCAAAGGAAAGGGGAAAGATTTGGGAGAGAGACACCCGAGAAAACCTCAAGAAAGCCACAAGACCTAGACGAGAACTGCCAATCTGGTAATGACCGGGTGTGCTGTGGGGCTGGTGTTTATCTCAGACAAAGCTAGTGCTCTCCCGAGATCTGGTGACAATTTAGGGCACATGTATTTAGGGGGAAGGGCAAGCCTTGGGAAGAAGCTTTGAATAAAGAGACCTGGGTTGAGCCTCAGCCTAATGGCCCTCTGCATTCCAGCCTTGGGCCACCCTCTGTCCCCTGGGCCTACAGAGTCTCTGCTTGTGGATGGCAACTGAACCAGCCCAGCTCCGTTGGCCCTTCTTGCCTTAAGAGAGCTGGCTTCTGAGGCCCAGGCTTGCTAAGGTACTGGCCATTCACAATGACCTTCACAGTGTCAGCAAACAAGGAGCCAGCCCACCTTGCCTTAGAGATACAACAAAACCTAGGGCAAGGCTTGCTTTGGTTCCTAAACTCATAGTGCAGAAGAGAGGAAGTCACTTTAGAATCAAATCCTCATCAAACTTCTCATATTACAGGGCATTCCTTTGCTCAATGATTTTGAACAATTTATTTTGAAGCACAAAGTTCTATCTCGGAAAGAACCATTGGTTCTGCGTCCTCACACAAGGCTAGTTTTAGATGCTGATAGTGTCATTGATAGCAGACAAAGAAATTCCAAGAGTTGCATGTGATAAACCAGCCTTTTGAGGAGCCTTCTAAAAGCCTCGCTGTAAGGTGTTGTCACAGTGCAGATAACCACTGCCAACCCAAGGGATGAAGGAAAAACTCAATCATCCTCACGTCCCGTCAATGGCTGTGGAACCTGGTTTTCTTGGGGTGCATTCCTCAGACTCTGAGTCACTGCATCCTAAATGATGCAGCTGAAGTGAGCTGTTTGTGAACAAAGTGTGACACAATCAAAAAGGGATCTGGTGATGACAAAGATACAGGTGCTCTGAAGAATGTAAGTACGGAAAAAAGCAACTTTTCCAAGCTCATATATCATTTTAAATATGTACTTATCACCATATCACAAGTTAAATAGATATTTGACTATTTTCTCTAAGTTCCTAAATGTTGATCAAAACATTGCTTAAAATAGTTCTGATTGAGAAAGTCAAGAATTAATCCTAAAATTGGCGTATGCTATATTCTCTAACCTAGAAGAAAGTGCCCAAGACATCTAATCAGACTCAGCCTCTGACGCTCACTGGAACCCACCTGAATCAGCTGCTCCCCGGAAGAAGATTACTACACACAAGGTGGACTGACCCAGGCCGCTCCTTGGCCCAGATCTGCAGTTTAGACCCTACCCTGTCATCAGCTGCCTTGAAGTGGTCTTACAATCATGTCCCTGCAGTGCCTGTGGCAGGCATCACGCAAGTTGCCCATGAAGATACCCAGATGTCTTGGTGACAGGTTCCTGACCACCTGGATGAGAGGTGGGCCATCAGGTTGATATCACACAGGGGCCGTGAGCCCAGACTGCAGGCATGTGCATGTGAGGTTGGAGGTGGTGGAAAGAAGGTAGATCCTTTGGCTACGCCCAAAGTGCCTGGCAACAAAGAGCGTCCAACTCACATTTCAAATCTTTCCTTTCCTCTTCTTTCTCCTTCCTCACTGGCTACGGCCATCCATAAAGAGCTCCAAGCCCTCATGCATAGAGGGTGTTCAATGAGTGGGGAAGGCCCAGTCTGCGCTGGAGGAACAGCTGCCTCCACGTTCAGAGACCTGCAGCTCGTAAGACAAAGTTTGTCCCCCAGCTGTTTCTTCATCATCATCCGGTATCCCTTGAAATTTGCTGACTCTTCATTTTCGTGGTGAGGGGCCTTATATTCTGGTTGGAAGGGAGGACAGGGGGATAGGAAGGATTGTGAGAAACGTGGTTCTCTATTTTCAGAATAAAGAACTTCAGCCTCTCCACTTCCCCAAGTGAGGCTTTCCCTACAGGCACATTTTCTGGTTCAGAGGCTGCCCAAGAAGGACAGTGAGGGTCATTTCAAATCACATCTCATTGCTCTCTGAGACCTGGCTTCCCAGAGATAAGGCATGGTCGTCTGGAAAGGAGCCTGTTGGATAGGCGAAGTTGCGCTGGACCACATTCCAAGGAACTCGTCTGACACTCCACTCTTCTGAGATTGGCTCCCATTAGCAGTTACTGGAAACAAGCAGGTTGTCACCAGGGCACAGCCAGGAGTGTGGTGTGTAGTAGAGCGTTTCATGGGGTAGACCACTGATGAGGTGCAGACATGAACCCAGAAGTCCAGCAAGGCAGCAGCGATGGGCCTGATAGGGTCTGAGGATTTCTCCTCCAGGAGCTCCTGGCTGGGCCAGGGCTCCTCTGTCAGTTTGCTGAGCATCGACAGAGCCCAGCTCGAGACTTAGATTCTTGGTCCGTCAGAGATGCATGGCAACTCAACTGCAGAAAGCAGGGTGGGGAAGCTGTATTACAAGTCATAACAAGTTCACTGGAAACATGGGCCAGATGCTTGCTTCTAAAAAGAAATGCTCCTCTCAAAGCAGGGCTCTTTCGAGTGCACCCCGAGATGTGCCTGGGTGGGTCCTTCCTCTGTGTCTTTCTGTCTATGCCAGGGTCTCGATGTCTGTAGCCACTGTGAGACACACCCCTGCTAAGAGACTGCTTACAGCAGGGCCGCGCATCCTTTCTGAGGCCAAAACTGAAACAACAACAGCAACAACATAAAACCCCCTTTCTGAACCACAGCTGTGGCTTGGAGTGTAATTTTTGAGAATATACTTCTCCATTCCTTGAATGATTACCTTTGTCTTTATGGTCCTGCTATTTATGTGCTCTGAGAACTCTGGAAATCCCTTTTCCAAGAAATGAGCGGCTCTTTGGTGACCATGTTTACTGAATCTCCTGTTTTAGTCATATCTGGAGGGGACTGCAGGTCAGACGCTTCCAGCACAATCAAGGTTTCTGGGGAGCATTGTGGGTCAATGTGCCTTCTTCCCATACTCCAGCCGCCTGGACTAACTAGCTCTCACATCAAAACCGCAAAGCTTGGCCCAACCCGTTACTCCTTAGTCTTTTCTCCCCTTTCCCCCAGTGCCATAGCTGTGGTCTGAGAACGGAGCTTCCACACGGCAGCTGAGATGTGGAGATTAGAAAGCACGGGGCTGGATCAGGTCCCCTCTCCCGGGAGGCATTCAGGTGGAAACACTTTTCTTTCAGACCTGCCCCTGGAACTACAACACAGGACCTCGGAGTTGAAAAACAAGCCCCTTCTCCACTTCTGAGGTGGAGAAATAAACCAAAAAAAAAAAAAAGATATATCCTCAGGCCCATTTGAGGAAATGGCTGTCATCCTGCGGTTGTGGTCTGAGGTGGCATCCTAGCCCAAGGCGAGTGTTGTGGTACAGCGGGAAAAAGGGGGCTGTGGGGCCACACGGACTGAATCCTGGCTCCAGTAGTCATGAGAAGTGATCATATACTCACTGAATATCAGTTTCTTCATCTTTAAAATGGGTTGTTTCAAGGATGGAGATAAGATATAAGCACATATTCCAGGATCAGTAGGTGGTAGCAGCTGTTGGTGATGGTGATAGCATTGTGATCATCATTGTCATTGCTAGCAAGCTTTAAAGATCTTTGCAAAGTGGCTCCTGTCATTTCCTGGAAACTGTCGTTTCCAACTAAAGTCTTTGCTGGGTCAAGGTAATGCTAGGTCTAAATTTTTCAGGCACTGGGTCTGACTAAGGGCATTTCAAGCGCTTCATGTCATTGTCAAAAAAGATGGAAGTCTCTTGCCCTGTGTATGAATGCACATGCGTACGCACACACGGCCTCCTGTGGACAATAAAACCAAGCTTCTCCTGTGATCTGTGGGTCAAAGAAAGTAAGATGAAAATTTTTATTTTCTCTTTCAAGGCTCTTAACCTCAGATTAGTCACCTCCGATTCCCAAGAAATTTCAGAGTTTGAAAACACACACACACACACACACACTGTAGTGTGTAGACTTTAGTCTAAGATCTTTAAAAAGACGAAAAAGTTAAAATGCTCATAATTTTCTTTGGGGTGAATCTTTAATTTAAAAAATATAAACAAATTTTCTTGCTAAGAACTTTAAACTAAAACCAAGGACTTCCTCGTAGGTGGTAAGATCCATGCTGGCAGGTGGTTTCTTTTATTCTTTAAATTGAGTCTTCTATTTTAGATTTGGGAGCTAAAATGATCCAGAAAAGACTGTACCTTCAAAAGCAAGGATAAGAAGTTTACTTCGCACTGAAAGAAGTATCAAATCCTAAAGCTGATCTAGAATCTGAGTCATTAAATGACTAAGTAAAGTATTCATTGACTCTAAAGTGCTGAGGTCCAGAAATGGGGCATCGGATGTGTCTGTGGAGCTTTCTAGGTATGTTCTTACCAGTTATTGCCTTCTGTATTATATATATTTTTAATTTGTAGAACTTTATTTTAAATGCTCTGAACCACAGATGTAAAAATAACATAGGCACTGTGAAACTATAATCTCATTTGGGAGCTAAAAATAAAGAACATAAAAAGGTATTTTCTACTCCCAAAGAATTGAAGGTGGCTTAATGAATGTAACAGAAGGAAAAAATATGTGAGTAAAAGAGTGCGGAGAGTATTTATAAAAATGGATGCTTACATATCTGTATGTACTCATGTAAATAACAATAATGACTAACATTTGTAAAGCACTTTACAGTTTACAAGCACTTTCATAGGCATCAACTTCCCAACTCAAAGGAGGTGACTTTATTTACAATTGGCTAAATGAGAACCTAAGTCCAAATGAGAAAAATTCTCACTGAAGGAATGAAATTTTCCTTAAAATTCTCACTTAATGGAAGTGAAGTTGTCAACATCTTCTAATCTGGAATTTTTAATATGGAAGAGTAAGCGCTTACCAGACCAACCCTTGTGCATATGACAACTATACACCCTGGGGATGAGGAGGACAATGATCTGAAGGTACTGGAGGGGGAGTGAAACAGGAGATTCTGGAGGAAAGTCAACAACTGGAAGAAGAAAATGACAGATGACCCAGATGTTTGCATTAACAGATACACGTTTTAACTGTGCTCAGTCATGTAAAGGAAAAGGTGCTCCCAATGAATGAAAAGTGATGAAATATCACCAGAGAAATAGGAACTATAAGAAAAGAACCAAATAAAAATTCTAGACTAAAAAATAAAATATCTGAAAAAAAATTGCTTTCTAGGCTTGACAGCAGAACGCAAATAACATAAGGAAGAGTCAATGAACTCGAAAATGGATCAAATGAAATGAGCCAATCCAAACCACACGGAGGAAAAGATGAGCGAGAAAAAATAAACAGAGTGAACAAGGCAGAAAAAATTCCCAAATATGATGAAAGATATAAAATTTCCGATTCAAGAAGCTCATCAAACCCCAAGCAGAATAAACATATAGGACACCAAACCCGGGGGGATCATAGTTTTACTGCCGAATTCAAAATTAAGGAAAAAAGCCTGAAAGCAGCCAGATAAAAGTGACACATTACATGACACAGAGGATTAATATCTGCTGACTTCTCATCACAAACATCAGATGCCAGAAGATAGTAAAGCAACATCTTTAAAGTGCCGTAAAAAATTAATTGTCAACCCAGAATTCTATATACAGTGAAACTATCCTTCAAGAATGAAGGCAAAATAAAGGACATTCAGATAACTAAGACTCCTTCACTACTGGATCTGCACTATAAGAAAAACTAAAGGAGGTTCTTCAGGCTGAAGAGAAACGCTACCATTGAAAATGCTGAATTTCAGGAATAAAAGACTCTCTTTTCTCTAGGAGCCAACCTGGTGGCATAGGGCTTACGTTCTCACGCTCCATGTCAGCTTCCTGTGATTCACAAGTTGGGACCCTGTGCAAGGACCTATATACTTCTCATCAAGCCATGCTGTGGCAGCATCCCATGTACAACATAAAGGAGGATTGGCACAGATGTTAGCTCAGGGATAATCTTCCTCAAGGAAAAAGAGGAAGATTGGTAGCAGATGTTAGTTCAGGGTCAATCATCCTCACCAAAAAAAAAAATGCAAGAAACTATCTTTTCTCTTAATTTATTTAAAATACATAGGATTGCTGAAAGCAACATTTATAATGTTACCTTGTGGGGTTTGTAATTAACATAGATGTAATGCATATGAAAATTATAGTATAAAGAACGATTGGGGGTAAATGGGTCTATATGACTGTAAGGTTTCTATGTTTTATGTGAAGTAACAATCTTAACTCTCAGATTGTAAAAAATAAAGGAAAAACACTGTAATCTGTAGGTGATCAATAAAAAGTGCAAAGAAGCTTAGATAAAGGCCAATAGATAAATTAAGAAGTAATTCAAAATATAGTAAAATAATTTGAAAAAAAGGCAGGAGGGGAGGAACAGAAGAACAGAAATAAGAGGCTGCAAATAGATAACTAGTAGTAAAATGGAAGACTGGTTTCCAAATATATCAATAATTACATTAAATGCTAATGGACTAGAAACTCCAAATAAAAGAAGAGATTGTCAGAACAGACAAAAAAGCTTTCTCTAAGAGATGCACTTTAAACAGAAAGAAACAGATATGTTGAGAGAATGAATGGGGAAAAAAATACCATGAAATAGCAAGCATAAGAATGCTGGAGTGGTGATATCACCATCCGATGAAGTTAACTTCAAGATAAAGAAAGAGTGCTCCCGGACAGAGAGAGGATGTGTCCTGGTCATAAGTGTCAATCCATCAGGAAGACATCATAATTATAGATGTGCTTAGGACTAATAACAGAGCTTCAAAATACATGATGCAAAAATGGCAAAGTTCAAAGGAGAAGCAGACAATTCCACAATCATAGCTGGAAATGTGAACACGTTTCCTTTCCAGACATTGATAGAAAAACTAGGCCTAAAATCAGTAGAGACAGAGATGATTATCCAAAACCACCACCACCTTGAGCTATTGACAATTATAGAGCACTACACCCAACAACTGCAGGATATGTCCTTTGCAGGTGCATATGGAGCTTTCATCAAGAAACCACGTTAGGCCATACAATGAGTCTCAATAAGTTGAAAAGAATTGCAGTCCTACAGAGTATTTTCTCTGACCACAATGGAATTAAATTAAATATCAATAACAATAAGATATCTAGGAAGACCCCTGATATTTAGAAATCAATCAACATGCTTCTAAATAACCCACAACCCAAGGAAGAAATCACAAGGAAAATTAGAAAAACTTTTGAACAGAACGATAATGAAAATATAACATATTAACATTTGTGAGCTGTAGTTAAAGTTGTGTTTAGGGGGAAATTTATAGTTTCACATGCTTACCTTAGAGAACAAAGATCTAAAGTCCAAGACCTAAGGTTTTACCTTAAGAGTCTAAAAAAATGAGTAAAGAAAGAAAGAAGAGAAAAGTAAACCCACAGTAAGTAGAAGAAAAGAAATAAGAAATATAAGAACAGAAATACATGATATAAAAAACAAAGAACAGAGAAAATTAACAATGTCAAAGTTTAGTTTTCTGAAAAGATTGACTGTAGCTAGACCAATCACGAAAAGGAGAGAGAACGTAAATTACTAATATCAGAATGAAAGAGAGGTTAACACAGAAAATACTACCGATAGTAAAACAATAATAAGTTAATATTAAAAACTTTGTATCAACAAATTTGACAACTTAGACGAAATGGACAAATTCCTTAAAAAATACAACTTACCGTTACTCAAATATGATAAAACAGGAATCTGAGTAACTCTATATAAACCTTATATATATATATATATTTTAAAGATTGTCACCTGAGCTAACAACTCTTGCCAATCTTGTTTTTTTTTTCCTAGAAAAGAAATATGGGCATAAATACTGGAAAAAATTATAATGAACCCTACACATGACATGATTATTTAAGAAAATCCTAAGAAATCTACAAAACTACTATCAGAACTAATAAATCAGTTGAACACGGTTGTAGGATATAAGATTAATGTTAAAATATCAATAGTATTTTTATACACTACTAGCAAAAATGAAATTAGAAAGACAATTCCATAAATAATACATCAAAAAGCATTAAAAACTCAGGAATAAGTTTAGGAAAAGTTGGGCAAGACCTCTACATTAAAGACTACAGAAAACTATTGAGAGAAATTAAAGAAGACCCAATACTTGAAGAGATATATCCGTGTTCACAGATCTCGCAGATTGGAAGACGCAATGCAAGAGGTCAGTTCTCTATAGATTGATCTACAGGATCACTGCAATCCTAATCGTAATGTTAGCAGGAATCTTTTGAAGAAATTTAGAAATTGATTCTAAATTTTATATAGACATGCAAAGAACCCAGAATATCTAAAACAATCTTGAAATAGAAGAACACGTTTGGGGTGCCCACACTACCTGACTTGAAAACATTATAAAACCACAGTAAAGGGCAGTGTGGTCCTGGCATAAGGAGTGACAAACAAATCAATAGATCTGAATAGAGAGCCTGGAAAGAGGCCCCCACTTATACGGCCGTCTGGTTTTTGACAAACGTGCCAAAGTAATCCAACAGGGAAAGAAAAGTCTTTTCAAAAAATGGTGCTGTATTAACTGGATGTTCATATGGAAACAAATAAAACCTCAACTCCTTTCTTACACTGTATACAAACATTAATTTGGAAGGAATCACAGAGCTAAATGTAAAGGCATGAAGTTTTAGAGAAAAACATATGAGTATATTTTCATAACCTGGGAACAGGCAAATGTTTGATAAACAGCTCACAGAAAGCAAAAAACACAAAAAGAAAAATGAATAAATTAGTTTTTACCAAAATTAAAAGCTTCTGCTGATAAAAGATAGAAGTAAGAAAATAAATAGGCAAGAGTATATTGGGAGAAAATATTTGCAAAACATCTGAAAAAGGACAGATATCCAGGATATATTAAGAACTCTTTCAACTCAGTATTGAAAAGACAGTCCAATTAAAATGGACAAGAGAGTTGAATGGACATTTCACAAAAGAAGATATGCAAATGGCCAACGAGGACAGGAAAGACAATCAGTAATTACTCACGAGAGAAACGAAAACTAAAACCTCAATGAGACACCACGACAGACCAGTCTAAAATTAAAAAGATTGACATCACCAAATGTTAGTGAGGATATGACATCTTCTTATAAAACTATACAAACATCTTCCCTATGACTCAGCAATTCCATTCCTAGGTATTTTTCCAAGAGAAATGGAAACATATGTTCACAAAAAGATTCATACAGGAATGTTCACAGCAGCTCTAGTGACTGGAGTGAAAAAACTGGCGACATAGCAGGTGTTCACGAATAGACCAGATAAGCAAACTCTGGTATCTTCATAAAATGGAATACTACACAGCAATAAAAAGGAACAGATGATGGATATGCACAACAATAAGAATGGATCCCCAAAACATTATATATGAGCAAAAGAAGGCTTACACACACAAGTGTGTGCTCATGTGTTTACATGCAGCTCGAGAAGAGGAAAAACAAATCTATGGTGGAAGAAATCAGAACCCTGGTTGGTCCTTGAAGAGGGAAGATTCACTGGAAAAGGGAATAGGAGAATTTTCTGAGGTGATGGCAGCATTCTTTATCTTATTTGTCAAAAGTCATCTACAGTTAAGACGTGTGTGTTTCAGTGTGTGTAAATTTTACATTTAAAAAACACCTGTATGGGGCCGGCCCTGTGGCTAAGTGGTTAAGTTTGCATACTCCGCTTCAGTGGCCTGGGCTTTGCTGGTTCAGATCCTGGACGCAGACCTACACACTGCTCATCAAGCTGTGCTCTGGCGGCATCCCACATAGCAGAACTAGAATGACCTACAACCAGGATATACAACTATGTACTAGGGCTTTGGGGAGAAAAAAGAAAAAAGAGGAAGATTGTCAACAGATGCCAGCTCAGGGCCTCACCAAAAAAAACACTCCATCTCAGCAGCCTGGGTTCAGTTCCCAAGCGCAGACCTACACCGCTCTATTAGCAGCCATGCTTGTGCTGGCAGCCCATATACTAAAAAACAGAGGAAGATTGGCACAGATGGTAGCTCAGGGCAAATCTTCCTCAGCAAAAAAAAAAACCGTGTAAATTCAACTCAACTAATATTTTGAGGTCTACAAAAACATGACAAAGAGGATACGAAAAATAGACATGGAGGAAATTAAAATTTAGAAGAGAAAAAATTATAAAAATTCTTATAAAAAAGAATCATCGTCGATTTTGCCAAGTTAATTCAAAATTTTTATTAAAGAAATGAAGTCTGAGTGTCAATAGCTGCCCACTCTGGGGAATGTATTGGGGGAAAGGGAGAGCTTTGATATTTCCACTTCTCTACAGCTCGTTCCTTTTCTACCAGGCATTTACTGGTTTCTAAAAATAATTTATTTTAAATTTAAAATGTTGTGGTTCCCAGATGCATATACAATGCATACCCTTCAGCTAAGTCACCTACCTGAAAATGGTAAGACATTTTTAGATTACCATGCATTCTTTGATTTATTTGTTAAGTATTTATTGATTGTCTAAGAATGATAAGGCGCAGTGACGTTTTCATGTACACACAGCTCGCCCCGCCTTCAAAGAATTTAACTGGAGATGGAAAATGATCCACAGAAAACTGAAACCATGGAGGGAACTTGAAATAATGGGCTTTATTGAGTGTGAATGCATATATGGCAGAGAAAGAACCCAACCGCCTACTCTCTTGCTCTCACTCACTCTCGCCCTTTCTCACCCATCTGTCTAGCCATCGCCACCCAAACTCTCTCCGTCTACTCCTGTCCCTTGTGACACAGGGGAGTCAGGTGCAAGCGTGTGATGGATGGACTCCTCCTTGGTGGATGTTTGAATGGGTCAGGGCTCTCTCTGGAAACACGTTAGGGTCTTTGAGGAACATTCTAGGCCTGTGTCCACATGCAAAGTTACAAATTACAGCGCAGCCTGTGGCTTTCGCAACCCTGCCGGCAGCCTATGTGAGGAGGAAATGCCCCAGCAGAGACGTTTTTCGTTGTTCCAAATATGCTTTTCCCCACAGCTGTTTTCTTCTGTCTTCCAGGCCCAAAGGCATGACGTGGGTCTTCTCTCTCCCTGGGGACGCTAATGCAGGGGGCTACGTGGTACTCGGACCCACAGGTTGCTTTTCAGCAGACGCTCCCTGCTCTCCCTGGAAGGAGGACCTGGGAAGGCACATGAGTATTGAGGGAGGCTCCTCCCAAGGTCCCGAGGTTGAAGGCAAAGAGAGAGGCTGAAGCCAGGCCTGCGAGAGTTCAGGCCCAGTGGGACAAGGGATATCGCTGGCTATCCCTCACCATGATGCTAACAGGCCCAAACTCAGATGCAGCCCAGGGATGGGGGATGAAATGGATGCACCGAGATTAAGCTTCCACTACAAGAAAACAAGGACCCAAAGCAGAGATTATGTTTATGGACACACAAAATGAAGAAGGTGAGGGTTCTTACACCATCGAGCTGCACACTCACATCTCTGCATCCTATGCCTGCACGGAGGGAACCTCATTTAAAAAACTCACACAAAAACAAAAAGACAAAAATGGAACAGAGTGAAACCAAGAAAAGAACAAAGGAAAAAACAAAAACTCCCCCCGGTTTCCTCTTTGACTGTATTTCCATGTCCTACGGGAGACTGACAGCCAGCTGTAGTGGAAAGAGCACTGGACAGGGAGTCCAGAAGCCCATCCCAACGTCCCGCTGTGTGGCCCTGAGCCAATCACAGCCTTGGGTCCTCCGTCTCCTCATCTGAAAAAGGCCTGCCGGGGGAGCTCTTGAGGGCTCCCGGCTCCTGTGAGATGCCACGATTTACAAAGCTGCCTTTGCAATCGCATGGGACATGTCTGTGGGATTCTAGAAGGCGCCTCACAAGAAAGATGAACTGTAGCAGCAGCTGAACACTGGCTGTATACCAGCCCTCACGCTCCGTGCCAGTAGGAGATGGGGATGCCATTTTACAGATGGAGAAACTGAGGCTTGAAGGTGAAACAACATGCCTGAGTCAGGATTCAAACCCAGGCTGATGGATTTTCACGGGCTTTGGTCCAGGCACAGCTTGGGGCTGAAATGAAGAAACTGCCTTTTCCATCATTTTTGTCGATTTGGCGGGCAAGCAGCTGCTTTTCCCCCAGGAACTATAATCCTGCTGGAACCACACAGCATGCGGAAAGCGCACAGCATTGCACAAGCTCGCTTCCTCGTTCGCCCCTGCTGTACTCGTTAGAGCTCTGAGAGGCGGGACGCTTTAACAAAGAAACACAACTGAAGAAAAGAATGTGTGTTGCTTTCTGGGTAAAAAGTCAGTCTTTTGATTCCAGTTTGCTACTCTTGAATCTTTTCAGGATTGTAAATTTCTAGAAATGCATTTGTGATTTATTCTCTTTAAGAGTCAGGTGGAGTCCTGTATTTCTAGGACTTCTCTTTTTGTTTGCAAATACAGTACTTTGAATGAAAATGCAGTGCAGGCAGAACTGGTGCCCTCACCAAGGGAGCAGAGGACACCGGGCTGTCCTCTCCTGGGCCCCTTTTTGGCCTGCTTGTGGAGGACGGAGCAGAGGCCAATGTGGGGCTGTGGGGAGGGATGACAAGGTAGGAGCATACTGACCCAGGACCTGGAAGAGAAACAGGCAGGGTTGGAATGAGCCAGCTCTCATTCAGTGGGGCGCTCCTGGCGGGAACATGGGTTTTACGCCGTGATTCAGAACGTCTTGAGCCCTCCAATACATTAATATGCTTCAAGTCTGTCATGTAAGCATCCTCCTAGGGTGACCACGCTGGCTTGCTTTTTCCTGGCTTTCAAACCCAAAGTCTTGCATCCTGGGAAACCTGGGCAAACTGGGACAGTTGGTCACCTCACCCATGACTCATGCTTGGCCACCCAGTTGCAGCCAGTCACACATTTCACTGCAAGATGAGCAAGAGCCTTGTGCTGACCTTCATGCTGTAAATGCGGTGACTTGAGCCGCCATGCCTTCTCTGGGTCCGTGGGGTTGTTTTCGTTCTCTGGACTTTGGAGTCCCACGGGCCCCGCCCTGCGTCCAGCCTGTGGGTGCCGGCAGCCCTGCTGTCGGCTCAGGCAAGCTGTCTCTGGTTAAACAATACCGGCGAGAAGCGCACAGATTGGTCCTCCGGCTCCTGGTGGCTAGTGTCCAGGGACTGTCCTCAACCTCACAGAGCTCGTCTTTCCGGACCTTAGGCCCATGACCAACCAACGGCGAGGAATTTGGAGCTCCAGCCCACACCTCCACTCCCTGGTTCTAGAAAAATCAGTCTGAGAGTCATGCACATGGCAGAGCACCGGATCCCCACGGGACCGTGTAAGTGTTTGTTTAGCGCCAGACCCTTTCTCCGCTCTGTCCCATGAGGGCCAATTCCCCTATTCTCTAAGCTCCCCGGATGGACAGACAAAAAAGCTCATGTGAGACAGCTGAGCTTCCAGGGGGTCCCTTTCCTGAGGGAGCCACCGTATTAGTCAGAGTTCTGCAGAGAAATGGAACCAATAGGGTGCGCATCTATTTATACACACGCAGAAGAGGAGATTTATTACAGGAATAGGGTCACATGGTCACAAAGGCAGAGAAGTTCCACAATCTGCCATCCTCCAGCCGGAGACCGGGGAAGGCCAGTGGTGTGACTCAGCCTGAGGCCGAAGGCCCGAAAAGGGGCCCAGGAGGGGATAATGGTGTCAGACCTGGTCTGAGTCGGAAAGCCGGAGAACCAGGAGCAGCCACGTCCAAGGCAGGAGAAGACGAAGACGGCTGTCCCAGCTCAAGCAGAGAGAGCGAATTCGCCCTTCCTCAGTGGTTTTATTCTATTCAGGCCCTCAGTGGATGGGAGGATGCCCACGCGCACTGGGGAGGGCAATCTGCTTTACTCAGTTTACCCATTTGAATGCTAATCTCCTCCAGAGACACCTTCACAGACACACACAGAAATAATGTTTTACCAACTATCTTGGCATCCCTCAGCCCAGTCGAACTGACACACAAAATTAATCATTAGAGCCAGTTTGTATCCCTGGAAGCAGAAAACACCAATTGGAGGAAATACAATACATTAATACATGTAAATACAACATTAATCTTTAAAAAAAAAGTCCCCATTCATGACTGTGTAGTAGTATAAACATTTGTAGTTTTAGTCTTCAAATTAACTTTTTTTTTTTTGGTAAGGAAGATTGGCCCTGGACTAACTTCTGCAGTCAATCTTCCTCTCTCTCTTTTTTTTTTCCTCCCTGAAGCCCCAGTACATAGCTGTATATCCTAGTTGTAAGTCACTCTAGTTCTTCTATGTGGGGTGCAGCCACAGCATGGCTTGGTGAGCGGTGTGTAGGTCCCCGCCCAGGATCTGAACTAGGGAGCCCCAGGCTGGAGAAGTGGAACACATGAACTTAACCACTACGCCACCGGGCCGGCCCCCTCAATTTAACCCATAAAAAGTGTAAAGATGCTCTGTGCAGGAAGGGACAGGCAGAGAGTCCTGACATTTAAAGAAACTTCCATGTGAGAACTCCATCCATGGCTCCAGTAATGATCTCAGGTGTTTTACAGAGAACACAGGCTTCACGTCCCAAATGAAAAGACAAGGTGAAGATCAGGCATTTCACAGCCTCTCTGATAAAACAGAGTTAAAAACAATATAATTTAAAACCATCCTATCACCTTTACTGGATATAGTTCAGATCATGAAGTCATGGTACCGCTGAGAAGAAACAGCCACCAGACCCTCTTCTCCCTGGGCCCAGGAGATACAATAAAGCAGAACAAAGCTCACGTGCTGATTTTCACTCTCAGACTGACCCAAGTATATGCAGTCTCATGTTTGTTTTGGCCACACAAAATGCCTCTTCAGTAAAATTAATATCGAGGGAATTATCAATAGGCCTCACTGTCAAGGGCACGCAAGGAGGCAAAGTGAAGGAGAAAGGTCACATGCCAGCCATCTTGGATGGTTTTCAGTGTGTGGAACCTAAAACTGTACGCAGTAGGCACTTAGAGCATGTCTGTTGATTGGATGAAAGGGGTCCTGCACTTCCATTTTGGAAACGAGGGTATAGTGGTAAGCATGCAGTAGGCACTCAATAAATACTTCTTGTGCTCAACTGTAGGCCTGCATAAATAGGCTTTGCCAGATCCTCTTACCTCTGAAACTCTTTCCTAAACTGTCCATGTTCCCATAGTTGGTACTTCAGACGTGAGAGTCAGCTGACTTACGTCATTGGAGCCCAATGAAGCCACCACTAGAGCTTAAAAAATTTGACACCTCTCCAACACTGCCATGAGAAAATATAGTGCAAACTGCACACGTGTGGTGCTTCCTGACCCAAGTCTCAGGTCATCCTGTCCTGACCCAAAACCGAGGTTCTCAGGGACAAGCACCACCCTCCACCGTGGGGTGGACTGTGCTGTCTGCTGCTGTTTGGCTCAAGCGCCTCTCCACTGGTTGAACGTGGACCGCCATGATCCTCTTGCTTCCTCCGAAGTTTAAACCATCTTTCTTCTTCCTGATACAATTCCCTTTGGGGTTTGTTCAAAGAACGTGCAGTCACCGAGTTCTGTCACTCACTCGTCTCACTGAGCATGCTCTTGGCCCTCATCTGCATCTCCTGTTCCCAACCGCTGGCCTCTCTTCTGTATTCACTGTGATCATAGCGATAACAACATACCCCAGATGTCAGCGGTTCCCTCTCATCTGGATCCTGCAGCCGTGGGGTCAGTCTGTTTTTAATCGCATGCCTAACTCAATGCAGAACTCAAACTCTCTTTGAGATAGCCGAAGAGTCCACTTTTCCAAAACTGTTAATGAGAAGCGTAGATTTTACAGATGCCGTGCAGGAGACCGAGGAAGAAGTTAACCTCACATACACCGAGGTCAAAAAAATCCCCTACTGGATCATTTTCTTCTTTCCCAAATTTTTTTTCTCTTTTGAGACCTCATCCCTGACCTTCTTCCTTCTGGAATCCCCACCTTCATCCAGGAAAATTAAGTCCCTACTTTCTTACAAAGAGTAGCTCCTCTGGCCCTCTGAAGCCAGGTGCCCACCTCTGGCTCTTACTCAAATGAGCTCCTCAAAACATCTGCCCAACAAAGTTGAGTCTGCCCTACCAGGAGCCCCATAAAATCTTTCCCGAAACGTCTCCACGACCACCATTTATTGAGCGCTCATCTTATGTTAGGCAAAGGACGTGGCATTTACAAATATTATTACAAGCGTCTTATGACTTAGGTAATATAATTGTTTCCACTTAATGAGTGGAACTCCACACTAGAGTTCCGGGAATCACTTGTCAATAGTCAGTGTTCACTCCACTGCGATTCTCTAACCTCAAGTGGGTCCTTCTTGCAGCTGCCAAGCTGTTGGTTTCTTCCCAGTGGATTCCTTCCTGCATTCCCGATAGCAGTTGCCCCAGACACTCATCAAGTCCTTAATCCAAGGCCAGCTGGCCTCTGTGGTTTCGGCAAAATAGTTCCTCGATGTGCCTTCTCTTTTGCAACCAGCTGTTTTGCTGCACCCTCCCATTGCTAAGGCCAGCGCTTCTTGAGCAGCAACTGTTCTAAGCATATTTGGTGCGTGACTGCATTATTTCATTCAATCCTCTCCACAAAGCTGTGGGCTAGGTTCTGTTAGTATCCAGAGCCTTCTACCTTGATTCTGCCTCTTCAGTTTTAAAACCCCACAGCATCTCTGACTGCACCCCTTTCCATGGCCTCTTGTCCTGGCACGTGAGGAGCTCCTGCATTAATTCCTGTGGGAATTAATTGACTCCACTTGCAAGAGCAAACTGCCATGCCTGCATGCTCCTGGCCCCAGGGCTACTAGAGCCTGGCGGGATCATCACTGGGAAATTACTGGAAAGCCTGATGAGGACCCCACTCAGAGTGCATGTCCTACTAACTTCATCACCAAAGAATGAGGCATTTGGGGACCCTTCATGCAGAAGCACCGACAGGGACAACAGCAGCAAGACTGCAGAGAGAAGCTCCCTTGTCACTGGCTTTTTTATATAGAAATTTCTACCATACCAATGAGCAAACGACCAAAAACAGCCCCAACGCCTTAATTCTATAAGATCTCAAGGAGTCCAGCACAATATTAGCAATCTGACCCCGGAGAGAGCATCAAAGAGCTTTGTCCTGGGGCTTGCTGCTCTCACTCTCAGTTGTGAGGTCTGTGGGCATCTAGGCAGGGCTGTAGTAACGGCACCCCCCGGCTCTGCGGAGCCCCAGGACGGTGCTGCCAAATGTGGTCTTTGGCTGTATGTTTGGTCTTTGTTTACTGCGGCCCAAGGCAGATCAGTCCGTCTCTCTACCTTGTAACTCAAGGAATCAGGTCCCTCCTAAGTCTCCAGGGACAAAAATGTTCAGAAGAGTGAAGGCTCACCTGCCTGTGCACGGTGTCACCAGGAATCGTAGAACCACAAAGTCTGCTAAAGACAAAATCCCAGGCAACCCTGGGGTGTCCTGGTCAAGACCCAGATACTCTGAGCCCGGATGAGACGAAAGCGAATTCAAGCTCTTTGGTCTAGACTGGGCTTGATAAAGACTGTCTACTGATGATCATGATACAAGATCATCAGATCTTATCACTACATATTTATCACAGACAGATAGCTCATGTTAATATGCAGGACATTTTGCCCCAGAATGTATAATATAAAAGGACTTATAGATTGTAGTCAAGAGTAAATTCCTAAGAAAAAAGCAAAATGCAAAGCAGTGTGTATAGCATAAAAAGGGAAAATATGTGCACAGAACTACGTCTTGAACTATGGAAAACGGATTCCTCGATGAGCGCGCATCCTAAGGGCTGCGGGGCCCATGGGTAGCTGCTCTTGGAGGAGGAAAGAAGAATTTTCATTGCTGACTCTTTTGTGTCTTGAATTTTGAACCATTAGACTGCATTACCTTTTTTAGAAAATTGAGATACAATTCATATTCCATAAAAATCGCCCCTTAAAAGTGGACAATTCACTGGTTTTTAGTGTATTCAAAAGGTTGTGCAACCATTACCAGTATCTAACTCTGGAACATTTGTATAACCCCCCAAAGAAACCTGGTACCCATTAGGAGTCCTTCCGCTTCCCCGTCTCCTGCAGCTCCTGACAACCGTTAATCTGATTTCTGTCTCTATGGATCTACCAATCCAGGCATTTCACATAAATGGAACCATAAATTATGTGACTTTTGAGACTGGCTTCTTTCACTTAGCATAACGTTTTCAAGGTCCATCCGTGTTTCAGCATGCATCAGTACTTTATTCCTTTTTATGGCTTAATAATACTCCATTACTGGGCTTATTCACTCATCGGTTGATGGACGTTTGGGTTGCTTTGATTTTTTGTCTATTAGAAATAATGCTTCTATGAACATACATGTACAAGTTTTTGTGTGGACGTGTGTATGGTTCTCTTAGATAGATATGTGGGAGTGGAATTGCTGGGTCATATAGTAACTCTATGCTTAACATTTTGAGGAACTGCCAAACTCCTTTCCAAAGTGGCTGCACTAATCTTACATTCCACCAGCCAAGAACTGAGGGATCAAATCTCTTCCCATTCTCAACAACACTTGTGTTTATCTGTCTTTTTTATTTTAATCATCCTAGTGGGTGTAAAGTGGCATTCCTTGTGGTTTTGGTTTGCATTTATCCAATGACTAATGATGTTGAGCATCTTTTCACTTGCGTATTGGCTATCTGTATATCTTCTTTGGAGAAATGTCTATCCAGATCCCTCATCCATTTTTTAATTGAGATATTTGTTTTTTATTGTTGAGTTGTAATAATTCTTTATATATTCTAGATACTAGACTCTTGTCAGATATATGATTTATAAATATTTCTTTTTTTTTCTTTTGAGGAAGATGAGCCCTAAGCTAACTACTGCCAATCCTCCTCTTTTAGGTGAGGAAGACTGGCCCTAAGCTAACATCCATGCCCATCTTCCTCTACTTTATATGTGGGACGCCTACCACAGTATGGCTTTTGCTGAGCAGTGCCATGTCCGCACCCGGGATCCGAACCAGCGAACCCCGGGCCTCTGAGAAGCGGAACATGCGCACTTAACCGCTGCGCCACCCCCTAAATATTTCTTGATAATGTCCCTAGAAGCATGAAAGTTTTAATTTTTATGAAGTTAAATTTATCTATTTTTTCTTTAGTTTCATGTGCTTTTGGTGCCATATCTAAGAAATCATTGCTTAATCTAAGATTACAAAGACATGTTTTCTTCTAAAAATTTTATAGTTTTAGCCCTTATATTAGGTCTTTGATCTATTTGAAGATAATTTTTGGTGTATGGTGTGGGGATTAGGTCTAAGCTCATTCTTCTGCATGGGGATCTCCAGTTGTCCTGGCACCATTTGTTGAAAAGACTATCCTTTCATATTAAATTGTCCTGGAACTCTTTTTGAATATAAATGGACCATAAACATATGGGTTTATTTCTAGATTATCGATTCTGTTCCACCAATCTATATATCTATACTGATGCCAATACCACACAGTCTTGATTGCTGTAGCTTTGTAGTGAGTTTTCAAATCAGCCAGCGTGAATCCTTTAACTTTGTTCTTTTGAGGATAATTTTGGTCCTTCTGAGTCCCTTGTGTGTCCATATGAATTTCAGAGTCCGCTTACCAATTTCTCCAAAGAGGTAGCTGGATTTTGGTAGCGATTTCATTGACTCTGTAGATCAATTTGAAGAGTATTGTCATCTCAACCATATTAAGTCTTACAATCCACAAACAAAGAATGTCTTTTCATTTATTTAGGTCTTTAATCTCTTTCAACGTTTTGTAGTTTATGGAGTATAAGTTTCGCACTCTTTAGTTTAAATTTATTCCTAAGTATTTTATTCTTTGTAATGCTATCATAAATGGAATTATTTTCTTAATTTAATTTTTGGGTTGTTCCTTGCTAATGTATAGAAATATAGTTGATTTTTTAATATTTATCTCGTACTTGGTGATCTTGCTAAATTCCTTTATTAGTTTTAATAGTTTTTTAATGGATCTCTTGGGATTTTTATATACAAGATGAAAGATAATTTTACTTCTTTCTTTCCTATCTCGGTTACTTTTATTTCTTTTTCTTGCCTAAGTGCCCTTGCCAGAACCTCCAGTACAAAGTTGAATAGTAATAGCGAGAATGGATATTTTTGTCTTATTTCTGATCTTAGGCAGAAAGCTTTCAGTCTTTCATCAGTAAGTATGGTCTTAACTGTGAGCTTTTCGTAGATACACTTCATCAGGTTGAGAAAATTCCCCGCTGCTCCTAGTTTGTGGAGAGTTTTGTCATGAAAGGGTGTTTAGATATCGCCAAATTTTTACTGTGTCTGTTGAATGATCTTGTGGTTTTTATCCTTTATTCTATTAATATGGTGTATTACAGTGATTGATTTTCATATATTCAACCACGTTGCATTCCTGGGATAAATCTCGCTTGGCCATGGTGTATCATCCTTTTTATTTGTTGCTGAATTCAGTTTGCTAGTTTTGTGTTGAGGATTTGTGCATTTATATCCATAGGGATATTGGTCTGTAGCTTTCTTTTCTGGTATTGTCTTTGTCTGGTTTTGGTATCAGGATAATACTGGTCTCACAGAACGATGTGGGAAGTGGCTGGCCCCATGGCTGAGTGGTTGAGTTCATGCACCCTGCTTCAGTAGCCCAGGGTTTTGCCGGTTCAGATCCTGGCTGCGGACATGGCACCACTCATCAGGCCATGCTGAGGCGGCGTCCCACATAGCACAACTGAAAGGACCTACAACTAGAATATACAACTATGTACTGGGGAGTTTGGGGAGAAGAAGAAGACGAAGAAGAAGAAGAAGGGGGGGTAGGGGAGGAGGGGGAGGAGGAGGTGGGGAGGAGGAGAAGAAGAAAGAAGATTGGCAACAGATGTTAGCTCAGGTGCCAATCTAAAAAAAAAAAGAATGATTTGGGAAGTGTTTCCACTTCTATTTTTTGAAGAGTTTACCAAGGATTTGTGTTCATTTTTCTTTAAATATTTGGCATAATTCACCAGTGAAGCCACTTTGAGTTTTCATTGTGGGAAGTTTTTTTGATTTCTAATTCAATCTCTTTACTTGAGATATAGAATATAGGTTTATATTCTAGAGTCAATTTCAGTAGTTTATGTCTTTCTAGGAATTAGTTCATTTCACCTACATTATCAAATTTGTTGGCATAGAATTTTTCATAATTTCCTCCATTTTCCCAGTATTTCCTCATGATTGTTTTTATTATATTAGGTTGGTAGTAATATCCCCTCTTTCGTTACTGATATTAGTATTTTGAGTATTCTATCCTTTTTTCCTGGTCAGTTCAGCTAATGGTTTGTCAGTTTTCTTGACCTTTCAAGGAACCAACTTTAGGTTCTGTTGATTTGTCTTTATTGTTTTTCTATTCTATGTTTCATTTATTTCTGCTCTAACCTTTACTATTTCCTTCCTTCTGCTTGCTTTGGGTTTGGTTTTCTCTTTTTTTTTTTTAGCTTCTTGAAGTGAAAGATCAGGTTTTGATTTGATAACTTTCCTCTTTTTTAATATAGGCGTTCATATCCATTGATTTCCCTGTAAGCACTGCTTTTGCTGCATCCCATAAGTTTTGGTGTGTTGTGTTTTCACTTTCATACATCTCAAAATATTTTCCATTTTTCTTATAATTTCTTCTTTCACACATTGGTTATTTTTGAGTGTGGTGTTTAATTTCCACAGACTTGTGAAGTTTCCAAGTTTCCTTCTGTTATTGATTTCTTACTTCATTTCATTGTGGTCAGTGAAAAGACCTTGTATGATTTCACCCCTTTTAAATTCATTGAGACATGGCCTAACATATTCTGGAGAATGTTTCATGTTCCCCAGAGAATAATGTGAATTCAGCCGTTGTTGGTGGAGTTTTCTGGAGATGTCTGTTACCTCTAGTTGTTCACAGTGTTGCTCAAGTCTTCTGTTTCCTTATTGATCATCTGCCTAGCTGTTGTACGCATTACTGAAAGGAGGGGCGTTGAAGTCTCCAACTTTAACTGTTGAACTGTGTTTCTCCATTTCTGCCAGTTTCTGTTTCATTATTTTGGGAATCTGTTGTAGGTACACATATACTTGTAATTGTTGTATTTGCCTGACAGATTGACATTTTTATCATTATAAATTGTCATTTTGTCTCTAGCTACAATTTTTGCCTTAAAGTCTGTTTTGTCTGATGTTAATATAGTCACTCGGCTCTCTTTTAGTTACTTTTTGGATAGTATATCTTTTTCTGTCCTTTACTTTCAATTTATTAGCGTCTTTCAACTTAGGTGTGTATCTTGTGGACAGCATACAGTTGGATCATGTGTGTTTTCTTTTTAATCCACACTAAAAAATCCATTAAATTTAATTGATCCTCTATCTTTTAAGGGAAATATTTTATCTATTTACTTTTAATATAATTACTGATAGAATAGGATTTACACTTACTATTTTTTCCTATGTCTTACGTTCTAATTTTCCATTGTTGCTTTCTTTTGTGTTAGATATTTCTAGTGTACCATTTTGATTCTTTATCATTCCTTTTACCATTTTTTTAAGTTATTTTCGTAGAGATTCTCTTAGGTATTATACCTTAATTTATGTCAACCTGGTTTAGATTAATACCAATTTAACAATACTTAATGTTTCACTAGTATGCAAAAACTTAGCCCCCATATTGCTTTATTTCACTTCTCTCTCCTTTGTGCTCTTATTGTCGTACAAAATACATCTCTATCCTTTCTATACCCATCAATACAGATTCATAATTATGGCTTTATATAGTTGTCTCGAACCAAATGGGAGAAGAAAACAGAGTTACAAACAAAAAGTACATTGAGACCATCTTTTACACTTACCTGTGTAGTAACTTTTACTGTTACTCTTTATTTCTTTGTGTAGATTCAAGTTTCTGTCTACTGTGCTCTTATTTCAGCCTGGGAGACTCTCTTCAGTATTTTTTGTAGGACATGTCTGTCAGTGACAAATTCTCTCACTTTTCATCTGACAATGTCTTAATTTTTCCTTCATTTTTTTTTTTTTTTTTAGGATTGGCACCTGAGCTAACACTGTTGCCAATGTTCTTTTTTTTTCCTTTTCCTTCTTCTTCTCCCCAAAGCCCCCCCCCACCCCATTACATAGTTGTATATTCTAGTTGTGGGTCCTTCTGGTTGTGCTATGTGGGACGCTGCCTCAGCGTGGCCTGATGAGCGGTGCCATGTCCGCACCCAGGATTTGAACAGGTGAAACCCTGGGCCGCTGAAGCGGAGCACGCAAACTTATCCACTCAGCCATGGGGCCGGCTCCATCTCCTTCATTTTCGAATGAATGACGTGCTGGATGTAGAGTTCTTGGTTGAAAGTCTTTTTCTTTTAGCATTTTTAATATGTCATTCCACCACCTTCTAGTTTCCGTGGTTTATGATGAGAAAAATAGCTTATTTTCTTATTGAGGATCCCTTGTGTGTGATGAGTCACTTCTCTCTTGCTGCTTTCAAGAGTCTTTCTTTGTCTTTCACTTTTGACATTTTGATAATGGTGTGTCTAGATGTGGATTTTTTAGTGCGTCTTATTTGGAGTCCATCGAACTTCTTGGATGTGTAGTGTAATGTTTTCTATGAAATTTGAGAAATTTACAGATATTATTTCTTCAACTATTTCTTCTGCCCCTTTCTCTTTTTCTGCTCTTTCTGGGACTCCCCAGTATGTGTAGATTGGTATGCTTAAATGCTGTCCCACGGGTCGCTGAGGTTCTGCTCATTTTTATTCATTCTTTTTTCTTTCTGTTTTCACTCTGGATAATCTCAATTGACTTCTCTTCAAGTCTGCTGATTCTTTCTTCCACCTGATCAGATCTGCTGTTGAGCCCTTCTAGCGAATTTTCTATTTCAGTTATTATACTTTTCAACTCCAGAATTTCTATTTGGTTCTTTTTTTAATCATTTCTGTCTCTATACTGATATTCTCTATTGAATGGGATATCATTCTCATACTTTCCTTTAGCTCTTTAGACGTGGTTTCCTTTACCACTTTGAACGAAATTTACAGACTTTGTCTAGTACGTCCTGTGTCTGCGCTGCCTCAGAGACAGTTTCTACTGATGGATTACTTTTTTCCTTTGTATGGACAATACTTTCTTATTTCTTTACATGTCTTGTAATTTTTTTTGTTGAAAACTGGACATTTTAAATAACATAATGTGGCAACTCTGGAAATCAGAATCTCCCCTCCACACCCCAGGCTTTGTTGTTGTTTTTTGTTTAGTGACTTTTCTGGTGTAATTCTATAAAGCCTGTATTCTTTGCCCTATGTAGCTACTGAAGTCTCTGCTTGGTTAGCCTAATGGTCAGCTACTGACTGGACAGAGATTTCCTTTTAGATCTAGAATCAGTAAGTCTCCCAATCTTAGCTGAAGTGCTCAGCATCCTTCACGTTGGGGTATACTGTCCACACTTAGCCAAGCAGTTGACAACTCTACCTTAGCCTTCAGCTTGTGCAGAATCTCCAGGTAGCCAGAGGTGAGAGCTTAGGGCCTTCTTGGGTTCTTTTTTTCTGAGTATACACACAGCCCTGCACATGTGCAAAGCCCTACTTACTCATGTTCATGGGCTCTGGATTCTCCAAAATATGCCAGAGCTTTTCAAAGCCCCAAGGGACATCCCATTCCTCAGTTTTTACTTTCAGCTTTTTGTTAGCCTATTGTTTGTCTCAGCTGTTATCCACTGTCTCAAGCATCCGTGAAGTTAAACAATTGCCTCTAAATGTTTGTGATAAACACACTAGAGGAAACGGGTTTTCACACTGGGCAAACTCCAAGTCAGATTAAATAAGGACAGACTTGCAAGTGGGGTCTTCCTGAGAATCACCACACTGGTTCACCCATGATTGGAAACCACTGGTTTTCAAGGCTCCCATGGAGCTGGAGGGAGGGTGATAGGCATGGGGCAAGTTAAAATGCCACAAATCTCACTGCTCTTAGGGAAAATCAACTGTTTTACTTGAGTAAACATTCCCTAGATGTCTGTAAGCCTTTGGCTAACTTCCAGAGTTCAGAAAAAGCTGATCCTGACTATTTTTATCAGTTTTATCATTGCTTTTAGAGAGGATAGAATTGTCAAAGGTCCTTATTCCACCATTTTTGCCGATGTCACCAGATTGCAGTATCTTTTCAGACACTGTGTAAATAAATTAAGGTTTAAAATTATAAAGGCACTTATCAAACAAACTTAACAAGATGCTTGGCCTATATAAACACACTTCTGTGAGTTTAAGTAGAGTCAAGCAACTCATATACCTTTGCCAATCAGCATCCTTCAGGTGCTCCCACGGATTTGAATGCCTCTGCAGTAGGATGCCTGTGTCGCCACTCACCCCTCCAGATGTCCACCAAGTAGCATCAAGACCTGCAGGATGCCTCCTGAGTTATCAAACTCTCACAGATAGTAACATCTGAGGATTTAGCATGGAAAGTTCCCCAGACACTCAAGAAAATTTCACCGATAGGCCCTTTCATTACAGGGGCCCTCTCCTAATCGTTAGCAGGTTTGGACTTTTCCATCCATGGTGGGCTGCAATGTTGATGCTGCAGGGATGATGGGGTGAGGGATAATGATGCTCACTCTTGGGGAGCTGGGTACGGAGGAGGCCTTCAGGCCTTCTAACTCCTTGTCCGCAGTTCTCAATCATTTCACTACTTTTATGCACATGCACTGTACCGATCTATAAAGTGTGACACAAGGGCAGCCTTGTGTCAATCTCAAGCCCTTCCTGGGGAGTATTGCCTCCCGACCCCAGCCATGTGTCCCTTCTTGGAGAAAGTTCAGCTGCCAAAAGACGTGCATTGATTACTTATTAGCTAAGTGTGTTTCACATCAATTTCAATCACTTCGTGTGGACTATATCACTCACACACATTTTTATTGAACTAAATAAAACCTAATGAGGTTGCTGACCAAGGTAACCAGGCAACTCATGAGTTCCAAAGAAAGAAATGTGGCAGTAAACTATACCACATTCTTAGGGTTAAAGTCACATTTTCTAGTAGGCATTTTTCAATGTAGTATTTCAAACATATATGAAAACTAACCTAGCCTCAAAATTTGTCAACTGGTGGCCCATCTTCTACAACACCCTTTTATTGATGTCACCACCCATTTCACATCCTATTCCTGTATTACCTTGAAGCAAATTTCACTCCTTAGATAATTTTGTTTGTAAAACATTGTGTGTATCTTCAGAGGATAAGGATTCTTTTTTTGGTGACAGCTTTATCAAAGTATAATCACCACATAATTAACTGTATATAATTAAAGTGTATATTCAAGAAGTTTTGACATAGTTATACATCTCCGAAGCTATCACAATTAAGGTAACGAACATGTACATTGCCCCGGGAAGTTTCCTTCTGCCCCTTCCTAGTTTCTCCCTCCAGCTTTCCAAACCCCTACCCTCAACAGGCGACCACCAATCTCCTTTCTGTTACTATAGATTGGTTGCATTTTCCAGATTTTTATATAGCTAGAATATTGTAGAATTATATACCTAGAATATAACATAGAATAATTTGATATAACTAGAACCATAGAATCATAGTACTCTTTTTTGCCTGTCTTCCCTCGTTCAGCTTAATTATTTTGAGATTCCATCATGCTTTTATGTGTATCAGTAATCCTTTCCTTTTCATTGTTAAGTAGCATTCCATTGTATGCATATGTCACAATTTTTTAATCTCTTCATCTGTTGGGGTTCATTTGGGTTGCTTTCTGTTTTTGAAAATTTCAGGTAAAGCTGTTATGAACATTTGGGTACAAGTCTTTGTGTGAATATATGCTTTCATCTTTTGTGGGGTGGAATGGCTTAGTCATATGGTAGATATATTTTTAACTTTTTAAAAAACTGACAAAATGCTCTTCAAAGTGGTCATACTATTTTCCATTCCCACTAGCAGAGAATGAGTGTTCCAATTGCTTCACACCCTTGAAAACACTTGGTATGGTCAGTCTTTTTCATTTTATCCACTCTAGTGGGTGTTTGGTGGTATCTCATTGTGGTTGAAGTTTGTGTTTCCCTAGTGATCAATGATGTTGAGCTTCTTTCCATATACTTATTTGCCAGCTATACATTCTTTGGTGAAATGTCTGTTCAGATCTTTCGCCCATTTAAAAAATGCTGTTGTTTGTCTTCTTACAAATAACTTCTTTGTACATTCTAGGTACAAGTCCTTTGTCATAGAGATGTTTTGTAAATATTTTCTCTCAACTTGTGGCTTTCCTTTTCATTCTCATAAGCATCTTTTGAAAAGCAAAAGCTTATTTTTTATTTTGATAAGATCCAGTCAATAGATTATTGCTATTATGATTTGTGCTTTATCTGTCGATTTTAATAACGAATGGGTGCCAAACCAAGGCCACTAAGATATTCTCCTAGCTTTCTTCTAGGACTTTTATGGTTTTAGCTCTTACATTTATGTTTATGGTCTATTTCGAGTTAACTTTTTATCCAATGTCAAGTAAGGACTGAGTTTCTTTCCGCTTTTTGCACAGGGCAGTCCAATTTTTCTAGCACTGTTTGTTGACGATTATACTTTTTATGCTGAATTTCCTTGGTATCTCTGTCAAAAATAAATTTACCATGTAAGTGTGGGCCTGTTTCTGGACTCCCAGTTCTGTTTCATTGATCTATTTGTCTATCTTGACACCAATCCCATGATTATTGTAGCTTTATAGTAAGCTACAGCAATTACAAAGTAAATTATAGAGCTCTATAATAACCTTTATAAGAAGAATGCAGGGCTTGAGAGGTTCCTGGCCTGCCCCAAAGTGGCTGTCCCCACATCCTGGAGGGCCATGTGCCCCTTTAGGTAGTGAGGCTGGAATGTGAGGGGACCCTTTGAGATCCTCTCCTACATGACACAGAAGAGAAGAGAGCAGGGGACTCTGACTCAGGAGAAAGAGTCAGAGAGTGTGGCCCAGATCACCCAGCAGGACCAGTTATTCTAATTCTTTAGAGAGTGAGGATGGAGGTGGCAAAAAGTGACTGATGAAAAGCACCAAGGAGGTAGGTGTCATTGACTTCACACAAAGAAGACTAGGAGGACAGCAAAATAGTGGCTTATGAAAACAAGGTCACCTGTAGGTTCAGCCAAGGTTGTGGCTATAAAATGCAGGAGACCCAAATGTCCTCCTTTTCATCCTATCTCCTTACTGAAAAAAAATAATCCTCTCACATGGTTTGGGGTGTTGGAGGAAGGGACACATTGAATTATACTGAGGAAAAAACTTTACCCTCTGGCAAAGGATTTCTCACAGGGCTCAGATGAGAGACCATGACTGGCTTGTGGGAGAGGGGAAGAGTTGGGGAAGGAAGGTGGGAGTCTGGAAGCTACAATGATGGGCTTCAGGAAGGCCTCTAGAGGAGAGGCAGAGCCCACACTCACAGAGCGAGCAGAGTCACCCCTGGGATCAGAGGGATGGGGCCCCACAAGAGGGCCTGGATGAGGATGTGTTTAGCTCCCTGGAGGCCAGGTCCAATCTCCTGGTGGAAAAAATCCACAGAGGGAGGACGTTCTTGAGAAGATGCAGGAACAATGAGTAGACTAGCAGATGGGCACTGCTTAGCCAACACTTGGGAAATTCTGGCCTGTGATATGTTAATTTGTGAAGCCCAGGACAGCTATGACCTCATCACGACATGTGTTATAATGTTGTGTTGGAACAGAGCTGAGACTGGAGTGTCCCAGTGCCCCTGTGCAGCCATCTCTGTGACCTTGGAGTCGCCAGGCAAGCTGAGCCAGCTCAGCATGACCAAGAGGCCCAGCACCATGTCTCAAGCTGCGCCTGAACCATTGCAGAGGCAGAAGCATCAGGACAATCCTGCAGAGTGAGCCAGTGCTGGCCACAAGAAGGGACACCCTGGACCCTGCTTCCTCAACGCTTCCCATCAAACAACAGAGTTTTCACAATTTTTCAAGGAGATAGCTTTTAGTTTCCTTTTCTCTTTTTGTTTCAGTCGAAATTACCTTTGATAAACTTCCATGTAAGATAGCAATGAGTCATGATTTCTTTACTTTGAGCAAAACTTGTAAAAGTAATGACGTAAACGTGTTCACCAAACTCACATTGCCAGGCACAGGCGAGCTTTGGGCCAGTGCTTCCCAGCTTCGGGGTGTGGGCGCAGATTCTGGGAGCCGCCCTCCGAAAGGAGGATCTCATGATCCAACGCATTAGGGACTGCTGTCCACCGTGCCCCTTCTGAAGATTCACAAAGCAATTAGCATAGCAAATATTCCAAAGCCCAGAAAAGGATGCTCAACAACATTAGTCCCTAGGGAGATGCAAAGCAGAATCACAATGAGATATCCCTACACACCCACTAGAATGGGACAATAAAGAAGATGGACAGTAACAAATGTTGGCGAAGATGTGGACAAATAGGAACCCTCATACATTTCTGGTGAGAATGTCGAATGGCGTCACTACCTTGGAAATTAGTTTGATGGTTCCTCAGAGTGAAACAGAGTTACCAGGTGACTCAGCTATTCCACTCTCTGGGTATAAACCCAAGAGAATAGAAAACATATTCACACAAAACTTGCTCATGTTTGTTCATAGCAGCATTATTCACAATAGCCAAAGAGTGGAAACAGCCCAAATGTCCACCACCTGATGAATGGACAAGCAGAATGTAACATATCCATACAACAGAATACTATTCCTCAGTAAAAAGGAATGAAGTACTGATTTATGCTACTACACAGAGGAGCCGTGAAAACATGATGTCACAGAAGCCAGGCACAAAAGGTCATATATTGTATGATTCCGTGTATATGAAATGGCAAATCAACAGAGAGACAAAGTGGATCAGTGGTTGCCTAGGGTGGGAGGGAGGGGCGGGGCATGCCTGCAAACGGTCACAAGGTTTCTTTGTGGGGTGAGGAAAATGTTCTGCAGTTATGTCATGTTGATAGCTGCACAACCCTGTAAATATATTAAAAGCTATTGAATTGGACACTTAAAACGGGTGAACTTTATGATATACAAATTCTATCTCAATAAACCTTTTTTTAAAGAGAGATTTCAAGAAATCCTAGCCAAAGGAGTCTGCCTAACCAGGTCCTGAATTCACCTGATCATCACATTTTTTCTCGTCACATTAACACCCTGAGAAATTGGCATCCCGAGGAATACGTTTTAGGAAAAACTGAACACATCTTTGGCACAGTTGAGGTACATCACTTTCACTTTGTATTGTATTTACATTCGACATGTCTCTGGCTTGTCTTCCTGGTGGTTTTATAAACATTTTGGGAAAGGAAAGTGTGATTTGCCTCTCTTTGAATCCCTGTCCCTCACCACCCATAGTGTAATGCATACAGCAGGCACTCCATAAATACCCACATGGGACTCTGCATCGCTAATGAGCTAATTCACCTATTCAATGAAGTAAAAAAGTACTTATTAAGGGCCCTTAAGTGCCAGGCACAGTGGGTGCTGGGGATACAAGAAAGGAAGACAGCTGGGCGCTGCCTGGCGCTGATGATCTGTGGGCTGAGACCTAGCCCTCTACCTGGGGGTAAATTCTAAAGTCATCCCCAAGGCCTGTTTTTCATAAAGTTGAAACTTCTGAAAACCTTGATGGAGGCATCATGTTTGAAATCATCTCCCCTGCTGTGGAAAAGTCCACACCGCCCGTTTGTTCTCCAGCGTTGAAAAAGGTGCTTCTCTTTGGTTGAGCACCAGTTGAATTCTCCTACTTAGGAGCTATATTCGCCCAAACTATGTCTCCTTAAAGACCAGTCCGCTGTTGCAAAGCCAGGTGCCCGCAGCCAGAGCAGCAAGCTGGAAGTTCAAGGCACAGACAGACGGAGGGATGCACTAATTTACCCTCCGCTCTGTATCCACTTCTGGGTATAACTAGAACGGCCCACAGAATTATAGGGATTCTGCAAATAACTTTTTTCTATTTTCAAAAATGTATTGAATTGGTGTAAGCGATGGTATGAACTTGTAATGCGACGCGCCTGGCCTGGAAGCTCAGCCTGAACTACCAAAACCGCGCTTCACAGGAAGAAAGAAGCCCTGGAGACCAAAAGAAGGACAACTAGCCCGTGGCAAGGCTGCCCGCGGGCAGGCGAAACTGGAGGACAGAGAACACACTGTCCTTGGGTCTCCCAAGGCAATCCCTGGAGAATGTGGGAAGGGTACCCCGAGAAAGCCAGCACCGGAAGGAATCTGGACCCCGCAGGGCGCTCAGCACCGGCAGCTGCTTTGATTTACAAGCGGCAGGAGGCCTCCCCCAGGCGAGAGCTGGCCAGGCAAGAGCTGGCCAAAGGGGAAGGTTCCTGGCCTCCCGCGAAAGGACCTGGAAAACCGGTCTTGCCGGCTTCTGTGGGGTCAGAGGGCAGCCTTCCCAGCAGGCGGCCTGGCTCTCCAGAGGCTCTTGGGGCCCATTCCACCCCCAAGGGACCCGGGCAGGAAGTTTCAGCACAGTGGGCTCCCGGGTCACTCCCAGGTGTGCCTGTTCATCCCCGCAAATGCGTCGGATCACAGAGGCGACGCGGGCCCCGTCGGGCGCGGACACTGACACTGGGTCCTGCGGCGCAGGCGCACCTGCTCTCTCACCGCCCTACGCTTGCGGCTACTGAATTCACTCGGAGTTAAAGACCTGAGCGCGGACCGAGTTTCCAGCCGCAGTCTGCGCTGGGGGTGGGAGGCCTTCCCTACCAGACGCTTTTGTTTTGCTTCTCCTCTGCACATGGGCCTTAAAATTTGCCAAGAAAGGTTACGGGGGCCGAGATTGTTTAGTTTGGAGATGGGAAAGCTCAAGAATGACTTAACTACTGTCTTCAGATACACAGAGGCATTTATTACAAGGAGGGAAGGACTGCGTGTTTCCTTAGACTGCAGGAAGAGAAAGTTCCACTGGAATCGCAGAGGAAGGCCTGCGTGCCCAGTCTCCCTCAGAGCGCCTGGCAGAGAGGAGGCGCCCTCGTGGAAAATCCAGGACTGCCCGCCCTTGAGTGGAAGTTCTGGAAGTTGAGGCCTCAACGACCTTTGAGGCAGAGGGTCCTGGTATCTGTTTTAGACAAGGCCAGAGGTTTTGCCTGGCTGCTGGCAGCAGGGACACTGTGTCTGCAGCTAAGAGGGATGGTGGGACCCTCGGCCTCCCTGCTCCTCTGCCTGTGCCTCTCACCCAGTGTGTGAGTTCCCTTTCCCCACATCTGTGTGTGGCAGGCCCTGGGGGGAGGCTTTGTTCCCCATCTGTGTGTGGCACACCATCAGGGGAGGCCTTGTTCCCCACCTGTGTGTGTCAGGCCATGGCGGGAGGCCTTGTTCATGGTGATGGGTTGGCCATGAGAGTTCTAGAGCAAAGGCTGGGGCTGAGAGGTGGGAGGCATGGAAGCTTGCAATGTGGGGGAAGATGGGGAGTCCCTGAGAAGACAGGAGCAGCTGGGGAGGCTAGAGCTGGCAGAAAATGGGTGAAAGAGGGAAAAGAAATAAAAAATTCTGGTGGGCCACTGAGAAAGGACTTTGAATGATGGAAATGCTTCATAGGGGTCACTAGCAGTGTGTTGCAGCCCACTGCCCCCTAGCTTTGATTTCTTCTCCCACACAAGAGCCTAGTAAACTGTCGCCTGTTGTTACTACTTAGTGCAAAGCAGTTCCAGATCCTTCCTTGAGAGCGGATTTTGGTGTGGAGGGAAGAGAGCTATGGAAGGTGAGTCCCTCTCCTTGGTGGCTGCTGCCACTGAGGCCATCTACAAAGGGTTAACGTCAATGGAATCACGCAGGTGGCTGGTGTGTACCCACTAGGACAGCCCAGACATCTACGAAGGAGGAGAGCCCCTGGTCTCCAGCAGCTAAAGGGAGAGCAAGGATTCTGTCAGTCCCGACTGGGTCAGAAGCTGCTCTGCAACGAGCAGAGTGCCTGACGTGTGGTAGGAAAGAGACATATGAGGATTACAAGTGAGAGCCAGACTTCTCTGATGTGGAGGTGGGCTCGTGGGTGCGGGGAGGAAAGACCAGTGAAGGAGCAGGTGGACTAGTCGGGAGCCAGGCCAAGGGGCTGATCGGGCGCAGCCCCAGCTGCTCCAGAAGGAGGGTTCTGGATGGAGTGAGACCTCTGTGTTCCTTACCTGCTCTGTGTACCTGAGACCAGGGCCAAGTCCTCAAATACTGTGATATTGTGATACACCAAGAATAAACATGTGGTCTTCATCCTCCGTTCCTGGCAGAAGAGCTCCTAAAGCCCTTGGAACCTCTGGAATGATGGGAGTGAGAGGAGCGACCTCTGTTATTGAGGACAGGCCCCTTTCTACCTTACCTGAATTTAAGCTAATAAGGTGACTCTAGGAGCAGCTTCTAGACAGCTTCAGGATGGAGGCTGGTTGCCAGAGGAACCAATGCTGTGTTTAGCGGGTTGGAAATTTCAGCCCCACCTCACAACCACCAGGGAGGGGAGGGGACTAGGGACTGAATTAATCACCAATGATTTAATCAGCTGTGCCTATGTAATGAAACCTCCATAAAAACCCGAAATGAAGAGGTGTGGAGAGCTTCCTGGTCGGTGAATGCATCCATGTCCCGGGAGGGTGGCGCACACCAAACTGCATGGGGACAGAAGCTCCTACATTCAGGACTCTTCTAGACCTTACCCTCTGTACCTCTTTATCTGGCTGTTTATTTGTATCTTTTATGGTATCCTTTATAATAAGCCAGTAATCATAAGTAAACTGTCTCATGAGGTTCTGTGAGCTCTTATAGCAGATTCTCAGGCCTGAGGAGAGGGTCATGGGAACCCCTGATTTATGGCTAAATCAGACAGAAGTGTGCGTAACCCGGGGACCCACGACTTGTGATTGGCTTCTGAAATGGGGGGAGTTTTGTGGAACTGAGCCCTTAACCCGTGGGGTCTTATCTCCAGGTAGTTAGAGTCAGAACTGAATTAAATTGTAGGACATCAAGTTGGTGTTCACAGAGAACTGGAGAATTGTATGGGAAACCCTCTCATTGGCATCAGAAGTGTTGTGAGGAGAGAAATAGTTCTTCTCTACAGCTCCTCTCCGTTCATGGTTCAGTCAGTGGCACCCTCTCCAACTCATCCGCTCTCTGCATTCCATCAGCTCTGAGAGCAAGTGCTCCACCCTCAAGCTGTTTAGCACTTCCAGCCATTTCTCTCCATTCCTCAGGGCTCTGTTAGGTCTTTGGCCCAAGTCGCTCCCCATCTCCCCCGTTCCTAAGCAGATTCCATCCCTCCCTCAAGATGCAACTCAGATGCCCTCTTCCCCCACCGCTGCCCGAGCCGCCCCAGCAGCAGCCGCACACCTCCATTCAGCTCTTCCGTGGGTGGGGTTGCCCATTTGGGGCTGATGGCTTATTACATCGGTCTTGTCTTCCCAAGTGGAAGTCCCTTAAGAAAGTAGTCATGTCTTGGCTCTCTCTGGGACTTCTGTTGCGGCTGAGCTCCCAACCCATCATCTCAGCCCTGGTTGGTTCTCAGATTCTCATCCCACATTCTCAACTGCCTGTTGAGTATCTCCACAGAAACTGTTCTGTCTTTCAGATTTATTTCCCATCCGAGTTTTCTGCTTGAAAAACTCCCATTCTCAGGGTCGAATCTTCCCCTCCCTCCTCCTTGGCCGCCCCTTGGCACATCCTCGGCATCTTCCTCAGCGGTCCCTCTCCTGCCCATCCCCACTGGTCCACCTCCACCCCTCCAGAGGCTTCCCTTCCTCTCCCTGACACTTCTAGAACTCAACAGTTCTCTGGCCTTTGCTTCTCTCAATAGAAACTCACTTCATACAGCGCCGGGCTGGCCATCTGCTTGACTGTGGCTCTGATCATGTCATTGTCTTGTTTAGAAATGTTGGTGGCCCCCATCTCTTGCCCATCTGAGATCTGACCTCTGTGCTGGGCAGTAGGGACCCCACGCTCAGGCCCCAACCTTATTTTCCAGGCTTCATTCCTCTCTATAGACTCTCTGCTCCAGCCCATCGCAAATGTTCAGAGTTGGTTATACTGGCCCCACTCAGTTATGCCGTATTTCTTTCCTCTCTGTTTCCCCACCTGGGAAGTCCCCACAGTCCCCAGAGGCCCCTGCCTGCTTCTCAGGAGCCAGTCCTTCCCATCCCATCAATTCAGGGGCAAAGAACACCTGCTGTGTGAAGTCTTTCCTGCTCTCCCCATGGGGAGGAAACCATGACCCCCACTGTCTGCAGTGCCTTGGCTGGGTTTGCCTCTGTGATATGTAACCATCATCCATGCTAGAGGTTGTGACGTCCCACCCACAAGGAAGGACTTGTGCTGTTGGCAGCTTCCAGCTGTGGCCCCATCAGGGTCTGCCTCAGCTGCAGAGGTGAGGTTAGACCCCTTCCTGGGGAGGGCACTCATCAGTGTGGGGGTATAAAAGCAAGCCCATCTTGGCCCAACTTGGGACAACTCTGAAGGGTCATTCTAGCCCCAGAGTCCCCTTTGAGGTCAGCTGAGGCTGTTGGCCCCTTGTCGCCATTCTATTCTCTCACCACCTATTCCCATTTCCTCCACCTCCATCCACAGCTGTTGATCCTGAGGATGCCCCTAGTAAACATCCTGCCTGCTAACCTCTGTTGTAGGTCGAATTGCATCCTGTGTTAAAGTCCTCACCCCAGAACCTCAGAATGTGACCTCGTTTGGAGGAAGGGTCTTTGATGAAGTCATTAAGTTAAGATGAGGCCGTTAGGATGGGCCCTAATCCAACATAACTGGTGTCCTTATAAAAGGGGGAAATTTGGACACAGACACACACACAGGGAGAACACCATGTGAACATGAAGATGGCCACCTACAAGCCAAGGCGAGACACTGAAACAGATTCTTCTTCACAGCCCTCAGAAGGAACCAATCTTGCCAGCACCTTGATTTCAGATTTCTACCCTCCAGAATGGTGAGACAATCCGTTTCTGTTATTTAAGCTCTCCGGTTGGTGGTAATTTGTTATGGCAGCCCTAGCGAATTAATACAATCTCCATCTCAGAGTCTGCTTCCCGTGCAGCCCAGCCTCCAACATCACGTGTGTCTGAGGTCACCTTGACCATGTGACCTCAAGTGTTGTCTCCTTGAAGGGCAAGGTCCCTGTCTTCTAATCATTGTATCTCCACTGAGTAGATACTCAATGAATCACCTGATGATTGCTTGAGGGTACAGGGAAAGGAAGAAAGATCGTTATCCAGGTTGAAAGCTGCCTGAAGCACTGCTCTGTAAACCACTTTGCCTTCATTAAGTACGTAGTGTCTGTCCCGTTCATTTAGCAAACATTTATGGAACACCTACATTACGGCAGACTCTGTGCTAGGTTTTATTGGAGATAACATTAATTAGACACGGATCCCATCCTCAGATCACTCCCAATGTGTTAGAGGAAGGAAGACCTACCCACGGAGTCCTAGGTCACGTTGAAAGGGCTGAATGCCCCAAGAGAGGGGGAGACATCTGGTGGAGCGCCAGGGCAGGAGGAGGTGGCTCCTAGCTGGGGATGGGTGGGCTGGCCCTTGAGGTGGACCTCTCAGGACGGATGCATGGAGATGCTGTATATCCTGCTGGCGCTGCCCAGGATCCCTCTACAAATAAAACCCAGCCCTGCAGGGAGCTTGCAGTCCATGGGGCATCCAGATGAGCAGCCAAGGCCAAACCAATGTGGTGAGTAACATGAATGAAGGAAGCCACATCTGGTGCGAGCCTCAACCTGGCTTCCCAGTGTAAATTCTTCTAACGGACACATTTTCTCGCCCTCTTCCCTCATGACCTTGGTGATTTCTGGGGATTTTTCTTCACCAGCCCTTCCAATTTTGAAACTTGACCCATCTGACCCTTTGGTTTTTAGATTTTTGTGGGAGGAATCTCTCTCATTCCTGCTTCCCACCCTTTTAGCAAAGTCCAAAGGCAAGTCCCTGGACCCATTTCCCACTCCTAGTTGACATTTCCTGGGCAGTGAGGTTGGGTTGCAGCCTCCCTTTCAGTCCTTTGCCCAAACACACGTGCCAGCTTGTTCAACCATGCACAAAGGAGAATAATGAGCCAGATGTCCCCAACAGGCTGTGCCTGTGTTCTGGACCACCTCGTCCCTTTTTTCCTCCTTCCTTTAGCGCCTCCATCGCTGCAGTGCCAGCACCTACGTGGGCTCTCCTTCTGAATGGGTAAAGCCCTTCTGTGTTTTCAGAGGTGTGGAGGGAAACGGTGAAGAGCCGATGCTGGAGTCACGGTCACTGCCCGCAGCAGCTGAGACCACAGATGCGGCTGCTGTCTGAGGGCTCATATCCTAGCCCAGTACTTCCTCAGCTTTTTGTGTCCAAAAGTCTTTCTGGAAAACCCTTAAACATGTGATCCTTGAGGCTGTTTTAGAGGTAAGATTTGTTCCATTCCAGGTCCTCCAGACACTGACCTTTCATTTTTGCAGTGACTTCCATGGTCTCTGCTCTTCATCTCTGAGAATGGCCCTCTCAAGCCACTCGTCAATGTGGCACACACAAAGTCTCTGCCAGGGGTTGTGGCTGGATTCGGGGTCTCTTTGCTCTGAGCTCATCCAAAACCTCCGGTGTCACGTGGCAAGGGTCTTTTCCGACATCCTCATTCTTCATTTTGCTTTCCTGCAAGGGCCGCCAACTCAACATGCTTATGGTGGAGCTGTTTTGCATAGGTTCTTATCGGGGGTAGCAGGGGAGTGAGGTCTCTGTTCTCAAGAAGTGTTTAGTCTAATGCCCTTTAGAGGAGTGGGGAAAAGAAAGAGAGAGAGAGTAAGACCCAGTTGATGCCCACCACGTGCCAGGTGCTCCCAGCCTTCTCTCAAAACACACCTCCCAGGCATGGTGCGCACCTCCTCATCCAGTGGGGCTGGACCCACATGGATTTCTAGACGGTGAGACTTCAGTACTCTAATTATGTGTTTTCTTTTTTCCTTTTTCCAGCTTTTAAACATAGACGAATTTAACCAGGATGCTTTTTCTCCTCTGGACTTCTTTGTTTTAAATTGGGCTCCTCCAGTAAATCCAGCTCCTCAGTCAAGTCTTGGATGATGGGTTCTCCATGCTTTTCATTCTGCAGACTATTCTGGAGGGTGGAGACCTTCTGAGAATTGGCTCTTCCATAAGGCGCTGTCCTCTCATGCCCCACCTTTGACTCGCCGTCTGGTAGCCTTGCTCTGCTGGACCACGTCCCGGTTGAAGGCACGGAGCAGCAGAGGCCAGAGAGCAGGCTGCCTGGATGCCCTTGCTCCTGGCTAGCAGGCACAGCCTTGGACCACTGTAACCACAGGCCCTGTAGGACCAGCTCAAGCTGACCCAATCTGATCGCCGGGAGGTTTTTCAGGGGCAAGCCAAAAATTTGCAAGTCATGTAACCAGAGCATGTGCGGAGGAGAAAATCTTGATCTGAAATGACCCCGGAACCAAAGATTCTCCACCACGGAACCAAAGGACTGGGATGCGACGGGAACTTGAGAGTCGGACTCTTATCAGAAGTGAGGAGTCCCTTGTCGGGGAAGATCCGGTGTTAAAGCCTCTTCCACACCTTGCCATAAATGTTTAAAACCTTGCCATAAACATTTAAAGCCTTCCTATAAAACGTTTAAAGCCCTCCAATCGAAACTGCCCGCCAGCGCTTCCGTGTGCCAGCCTGTTCTCCCTAATGTCTTCAATTTTGCCCCAAACTCTGGATCAGGGAGACAGAATGTTGCCTCCTGTCTCCTTGCTAGTCGACTTCAAAATAAAGCTTTATTCTTTTTGCAAAAGCTGATGCCATAATAATTGGCTCTTTATGCGCATCAGGCAAGAGAACTCCAATGTTGTGCCATCACGCTGCTCCTGCTCCCCACTTCTGTTTCTCCCGGTTGCTGGACGTGGGCCATGGCATTGCTCTGTACTCTGTTATCTGGAACTCTCCGTCCCTTTGGCTCGCCCCGTCTCTGGCCCAATGGCCCTCTGTGTGGACTGTGTTTGCCAAGCCCAGCCCCCCAGTGTCTGAGAGGCTCACCTGGGTGGAGGGGTTTAATACGAGTAATGTTCTTGGTGCCGGGAATAGGGGGCAGGAGGGGTATGTTAACAGTGACACAGAGCAGGCATTCAGAGGGAAACTCTGAGTATTCATAACATATTGGTAAACGGAAAAGGAAGCTTACAAACAAGTGTGCAAATAGGGTCATGTACATATGTGTACGTGTGTATATATATGTATGTGTCTGTATTTTTGTGTATTCATATATTTATCATATATATGATATATATATATATACACAAACACACACATACACATATATGCCTATAGGATGAATGAATTATTCTGCAGTTGCACACCACTCAGATGCATCAGCAGAGAGAAAAACGCCTAGAAAGATAGATATTTAACAAAGTGGAGATGTAAATGGCAGTGGTTAGATTATAGATGACTTTATTATTTTTCTTTTTAATTAGCTGTATTTTCTAATTTTTCCAAAAAGCATATGTATGGTATAACAAAAAATCTTGAGACTAAAAAATGAATTATTTTCTATAGTATCACAAAATCCAAGCTCTGCTCTTATGAATGTAATTTTCTATGTGGATCCTAGGCTGGGGGTGGGGGTAGGAGGGCAAAATAGAGGCTGCCTACCGGTGGTTTTTGTCTCTGCGAGCTGCTCAGGCTCCCGCGTCAGCTGATCTGGATTCTAGAGCACAGCCTGCTGCCAACCTCTGGCCCTCAGTTTCCTCCCTGGAAAATGGGGGGGTTCAGCTAGAATCCCCGAGATGGCAAATTAGGCATGGTATATGAGCGGAATCCTAGGCTGAGAACGATGCTGAGCTTGGTCCAGCTTCCTTGGGAAGGAGTGGCCTGGTTGATTAGTGATGCCTGCTACTGGCAGCACCTGGTAAAGAGCGCCACCAAACTCTCCCAGCTCAGCAGACAGTTGCAGTCCTGCCCTCCTGGGCCCCCTGACTCCCTTCAGTACCTTCGGTATAACCATCATGGTGTTTAACAATTACACAGTGGGAGCTCTGTCTTACTTATTTTTTAGTTGCCAATACCTATGTGAGTCTGGCTCCCATGGGCACTCAGGAATGAATGCGTCATGGGTGGATTCTGAAAGCAATTACCAAATGTGAATTCAGTTGCTAAATCTAGGTATGCAGCTTCCCCAGGTACTTGAGGTCACTGTTTAGATGTGTAAATTCTGCTTTATTAGTACACCATTTAAAGCACACCAGGTTGCAAAATTAACATCTGTTAGAGACAAGAGAGCATCAAATGACGTCATCCTAGGGCTTCAGCATGTACAGGAGGATGCTGTGGGCAGTCCCATCCCGGGGAGAACACTGGTTGCCAGTCTGCCATCTATCTTTATCATATTTTGTTTTAGTGAGATATAATTGACATACAACATTATATTAGTTTCAGATATACAACACAATGATTCGCTACATCTTTATCACATTTTTGAACTGTCTTATTATGGCATAGTCGTATGAACTCAGAGTTTGAATTCAGGCTGGATTATTTGGGGGCAAATCACTCTGATGTCACTTTATGTCTCCAGGCCTCAGCTTTCTCATTCAGGACAGGTGCCTTCTGTCTCTGAAAGTTCCATGACCCTGCGCCGGTTCTCAGCCTCCGTAGAACCCTGCCTCCTGAGACCTCCATGCCCCATGCCCCCTATGGGTAAATTGCTGGCAGCTTCCGTGATTCTGGCTGTTTTAATGAGAGATCACCTGCACCTGAATATTTGAGCGGGACTTCAGAGATGCTCATGTCCTTCCCTTCCTCCTATGTCTCGCAGACTTCTCCTTCTAGGAGAGTTTCCCAGCCCAGAACTGGAGATGTACCCCCCTCCTCTCCCCTCCCTTTCTCTCCCTCTCCCCCAGCATCTGTCCTGTCCTTCTTTCTCTTTTTCCTACAGCCCTACCCAACCCGCCCCAGGCCCCTCACGCTGCCTTCCTTTCTCAGCTCCCAAGGGAGGGAATGCTCTTGTCCTTCTGCCTGTTACAACAGAGCCTTCCAGAGTCCTACCCCGACCTGGTTGCATCTCCTCGGGCTCCTCCCTCAAGAGAGCTCTGACCTGGCTCCTCGCAGTGGCATTTCCCCCTCTGCTGGGGGGATGGGCGCCTGGACACTGTCTGGAGAGGAAAAAACAGCCCAGGCCAACAGCTCTGACTACTGTAATGGCCTTCCCGGGTTTGAATGCATGATGGATGGGAACTGGGCCAAGGGCAGGTGCTGGAGAGCTTTGCATACTTGCAGGATGTACTTGGACAAACAAGCCAGACTGCAAAGGCCTCAGGGCCGCCCCAGCTCCACTGACGTGCATTTGTCAGAGCCGCTTCAGCGCGACGAAGTGGAATTTTTTCTTTTCGTATAAACAGATTTACAGTATCTTCAAGGATGCCAGAACAAGATTCAACAGCTGGGGTACCAATGGTCCCCTCTACATGGATCTCCCCCTGAGGGTGGCTAAGCCCCCAACCCCAGTGTGTGTGAATGGGAGATGGGAGGTGGGCACAGGGCTCCTATTCTCCCCAAATCCTGAGCAAGAGGACTCGGGATTTTGTACAAAGATCAGTGGTGATCCTAGGGACAGAGTGAAAATAACTGAGCGACCACCTGGTCTGGGACACAGAAGCTCTGGAAGAGCAGAACAGCTCAATGCATGGTTGAGAAGGCAGCTTGTTAGGAAGGCACAGATTTCTAAGTGCCAGGGGTGGGTGGGAGGGCAAAGGGCACAGGGCAGGCCTCTCCCCAAGTGGCTGGACCCTTATCAAGGACAATGCTTCTCTGCAGGAAGCAGCCAGGAGCTCCCTCCGCACTCTGCTGGGATGTGTGTCTGTACCGGTTCAAGACGAAGGAGCCACCGTGGAGCTGATTGTGCCCATGGGGCCATCTCCAGCCTTGCTGTGAAAGGTTCACGTTCTCCTGTTTGCTCATGGGCGTGTGCTCACCCCTTCGCCTGTGATGGGGCGCAGAGCCTCCCTCCCCACCTGCGGCAGTTGGCCAAGCGCCAGATCTGAGCCACACCCGTGTGTCACCTCAACAGACCCCACAGCCCGTGACGCAAGGGCCGTGGCTGCGCTCACGTCCCAGGTGAGACAGGTGAGGCCTGGAGAGGTAAGCGTCTGGCCATGGTCACACTGCCAGCGAGTCCCTGGTGGGGCTGGAACCCCGTCTTGCTAACTCGGGCCACAGCTTAACCCCTGCACTGACCAGAGTCACACACACAGCTGGTCTGTCTCATAGGAAAGGCACAGATTCCCGATGGGTAGAAACACTCCAGTTAATGCTCAGATTTTGGAATTTCCTGCACAAATTGTCTCAGCTCAGGGTACCCGGAGGCTAGCATTACAAATGCAGTAGGAGGGGGTACAGATTCTAGACTGAAGACCTGGGTTTTCATGCCATGTTTGCGCTTACTAATTAGCCCTTGGGGTGGGCCTTTGGTCTTATTCATGGTGGTGGAGCATGGCTTTAGAACCCACACAGGCTCTTCTTGGCCTCAGTTTCCCCCTCGGAGATGGAGACAGGGAAGACCGGCAGCAGACTGTAATGGACTGAGGCCTCAATGAGCAATGTGTGTGACGTGCTCAGCCCAGCCCAGGATGGGAAAATGGCTGTTAATGTTAATATCAGTATTAAGGGCAGGCCCGGGGGCCAATCACTTAACCTCTGTGAGCTTCCATTTCCTCGTTGGCAAGATAGGAAAATAAAAATGGCTCAGGTCAGAGGATGACCGACCTCTCCCAGAGCTGAGCATTACTGTGCACCAGCCTCCTGACTCCCGCATGGTTTTAACGCTGTCCAGACACCTGTGTCTGAGAACACGGTCTCGGTCATTCCCAGCTCCCGAGCCGTCTCCTTCCCATGGGCTCCACCGTCCGTCGCCGCCGACAGAGAACTTAGAGAAACACTCACGTGAGAGAATGTGCGGACAGAGCCCCTCTAATCCTCACGGTGTCTTTGTGTGACTAGAAAAAGGAACCCCTTCCCTGGGACAGACACGCCAGGGAGCAAGGACATGGGTGCGAGCTGGATTTCACACACACTCTCACTCACACACACACACGTTCACTCCCTCCTGGGAATGGCAGCCCCATGTGCACACGATCCGCATCCAGGCTGCAAACCCAAAGGCCCCGGGACCCCGGGGGGTCGTAAACAGACGTGAGAGTCAGAAGAGTAGGGACTACGGCGCCCTGAGGGCCCAGTCCCTGCGTCCCAGAGCCGCTGTGACCAGCTCCACTGGGACTGATGCAGCCAGGTGCAGGCCTGAGAAGGCCAGGGCTTTCCATTTTTCAAGAGAAGCCAGGCCTCTAGATACCTCTGTGAAGTTTTCCTCATTCTTGAGAACTACTGTGCAGGTCAGAAAAACCTATAAAGGGTGGGATGCAGCATGGGGGCCACAGTCAGCCGCCAGCTCTGTGCAAAGCTCTGACACACCCCGAGCCCCGACACCAGTGGGTGGTGCGCCTTGCCTCCTCCCCCTACTCCTTCTCCTCTGCGGTGGCTTCTGGGCACAGCCCCGCGGCCTGACCCCTGGGCCTCTCCCAGCTCTGGTTCTCTCCGTTCAGGGGCTCCCCTCCCACAACCACGCGCACCCATTCCAAAATGGGGTGCCACACTAAACCCTCTCCCGCGTCACCTCCTCCCTCAGGTGTCCTCAACCCCAACATTCAAACAGCTGACTGCTGGCTCCTTGAAGCCAAGGCATCCTGCCTGGCACGGCATCTGGTACCAAAGAGACTTCTCCATGAAGAAATCCAAACTCCTCACCTCTATCTGTGACCCGCCTCCACCTCGAATCCCAGGACCCCCACGCACCAGCGCACCACTCAAAGAGCAAAACCCGACTGTCCTGCTTCCGGGCCTTCGCTTTTGCTGTGCTCACTGCCTGTGAGCGCCTCTCCCTTTGTCACAAGAGTCCCACTTCTTTCCTTGAGTCTCCTGGAAAGACCCAGCTGCTCTTTCCCCGAGCCCCTGCCGTCTCCAGGAGGGGGTGACCCTAGGGATTGCTTGCCCTTGCTCTGACCTGTCCAGGTCTGCCCTTTCCCCCGCTGGAGATTGCTGGGTGCCAGAGACACATCTGAAGCCAAAAGTACTTTGCAATACTTACTGTTTGTCCTACACACAGTAGGTGGTCACCAAGAGCTGGCAGAGAAACTAGGAAACTCATGCCTTGCTCATCAACTAGTGTTTTCCACCATTTTTCCTTTCAAGTCTCCAGAGAACCTGAAGCAGCACCTGTGTTTCCCTAATTCGGAGGGGGCCAGCCCTCTCCGTCTGGCTCCGTACCCCCGGCCCCACACCACTTGTTTCCACAAGACCTGTCCTGAGCGTACAGGAGGAACTGCCCTGTGGGCAAGCGTGGCCTTGTGTTTTGCTGTCGTTCTGGAGTGTGTGAGTTCCTGTTCGAGAATAGACCCTTCCTAAAGCAACTCCGCTCGTGTGCCAAGACCATGCCAGGCACACTCACGTGGCTTGCTTGTGTGTCAGACCAGTGCTGGCAGCCCACTGCCCTGGGACGCCTGTGAACACCAAAGCCATCTTCCCAGAGGAGGCCAGCGAGCACATGGAGCCCCCCATGCATTTCCATGCCCAGGGCCATGGGTTGGGACCCCCGAAAGAACCTCTTCTCTGGTCTTGCCCCTCGCTTTGTTTTCTCCTTTCCATGCTCAGCTGGAGAGCAATGCAAATGGCTCTCAGTTCTCGATGGTTCTGATCAGACGGGACTGTTGCCCAGTGACTGCTGTGCAGAAATTCCCATCTTAAGATTTTATAAACTGTTACTTCAATAAAAGGGTCCTGTGATCAAATAAGTTTGGAGAACACTAAACAAAAGTTCATTGTATTTCTTTACTGCAGGACTTCTCAGTGCCTTTAATGTGTTGTGGCTTTCCATGAGGATGATAGTTCTCGCAGCAGTTCTAAGCTTTTTGAGACTGGAATGTGTTTGTTCAAGGAGAATCTTGAGGGAGTGCACGGTGAGGAAGGTGCTCTGGGAGATGCGGCTCTGCAGGACATGCAGCCAGCACCCAGACCTGGGCTTGCTCGCAAAGTGGGTTCCCCGTGCAACCAGGCCCTCCTCACTCCTCCAGCCATGCTGGCTTCACTGTAGTTGTATTCCCGTATGTGTCCCGTCTGGCTTGATGTGACTCTGGTCACCAACTTCCGGAATTCTAAGGCCTAATAGAGGCTTGTGTGTCCCAAGATTACCTCTCATCGCTGGCAGTCATCTCTATGAATTCCGGAATGAAAAGTACAAAAGCCGGTGGCCAGACTGGCAGGCTGACCACACTGGGCAGGGACCATGCTATATTCTCCTTTGTCCGTCCTATGCTCCTGGCATGGCCAGGGGACCTCAGGGTTCTAGGAATCCGGTTGCTCTGGGTTCACACCAACAGACATTGAAAACAGAACAAAACATGATTTTCACAATGGCTCCTGGGAGTCTGACAGGGGTGGACCTTAAGCTGCCACCTCGTGATTTTAGCTACTATTTTCTTTAATGCTAAGATGCCATCAATTGTAAGACACACCATTGTTTTAAGAACAGTTTTTTTGTTGTGGGAGGGAGAAAGAAAAAAGAAACATCACGTGTAGTGTACAACTAATTGTTAAGACATATCCTGACTGCAGAATAATTAAGATGTGAACAATCGTGTGCCTTGGGATTGAGGAAATAGACCATTTCTACAGGTCAGAGTTGGCTTCCTTTTTCCTCACCCCTGAGGAAGCTGAGATGCAGGCTCCAAGGGAGACGGCAGGAGACTGGGGCGCTGGGCAGATGCTTCAGCTCAGTAAATAGTCACGGAGCCCTGATGTTGCCAGGCCCTGTGCTAAGTGAGGGGAGAGTGGGGTAGAGCGTGCCCTGTGTTTACCCTCCAGCATGCGATTGTTGAATCCCGTCTGGAGGCGACGCGTCTCCTACAACGTCTTTCCAGAAGGAAAGGTGGTGTGTGTGCCTGTGTTTTGTAATCTCAGAATCATGGTAGGACTGTCCAGACGTATTCAAAGCCAGCTCTGTAAACTGTGAAACAGACCATCCCTCTGTTTTCTGCAACGTCGTAAAAATCCCCACTAATCATAAAGATGAAATAAAAAATGGAAATTTACTATAGGTATTTTGGAGTACTGTCATTCCGAACCGACAGTGACCCTTCGGAGGTTCCACATGACAAGGTGACTCATCTCTACGTCATCCAGGGAGTTGGATCCCCCGCCCCTTTGCCCCAGTTCTCACAGACGCTTTGTCACACTACGGATGGGAGGCAGGTGCTTGAGCACCTCCAGTGGTCCCCAGTAACAAGGATGGCAATGAAGGAATGCCCAAGGGCAGGAGAAGGCCTGGGTGGGGTGACCAGTCCCCTGAGTGAACCCCGGCAGGGTGGTAGTCTTCATGGAGGTGGTGATGATTGAAGTGGCCCTTAGAAAACGGGTGCAAGGGTGGGGCTGGAGATTTTAGACAGAGGAACTGAGGCTGGAGGCGAGCTGGGGAGCAGGGAGCTGTTTGCCTCCAGAGCGTGCAGGCTGGGAAGGAGCGTGCAGGAAGGAGCGTGCGCGAATTGGGGGGCAGGGACTGGAGCTGGGCTGGGCTGTGAAGGAAGTTTAGACGTTGGACTTTGTCTAGTTGATCGGCATCACCTTCTTGCTGAGTGACTTTTATACCTTATTTTCAACAAATCAGCCACAGACACCGTAGTGCATTTAAAAATGCCGCCATGGGCTGCTGCCAGTGCTCACGCAGGGTCACAAATACTCTTCATTGTTTCATGGATGGCACAGCTCCGGGCCAGAGCGCCCGCCGAGACCCTTGTCATGGGCGCACACCCTCTGTTTCGGGAATCTTGCTGTTCCTTCTGCGGGATGGCTCCTCTGTCAGGCAGGTGCACAGCTTGCTGCTCCTCTCATCCGTGGGGTGGGGGGGGGGGGGGGGGGGGGTGGGCCAGCTTCCCTCTCGAAACTCTCCATGTGTGATCTGCCCCCATCTGTCCCCTCTCATGCTTCGTTACTCTGCAGAGCGCTTCTCACGCATGTATTTGTTTTTAATCTGTCTGCCCACAAGACAGTGAGCTCTGTCTCGGCTTCGTGCTCAGAACACAGCCCGACACTTAGCAGATGCTCAGTGTTTATTGTTGTTGTTGAATTACACAGTTTTCTGAGTTCTTCCACGTCTATTATTTGGTCAGATTCTCAATACTTTTTCTGATTTGTGGATGGGAAAATCATCTAAAAGAGGCTAAAGAAATTACCCAAGATAGTATTTGGGCTAGGAAGGGGGAGGGGGCGCAGAACCCCACGCATTTCCCACCGTGGCATTAACCTTTAGGACGACCCGCCCTTGACACCCACTCAGCACTGGCCGGCACCTCAGACCTCGTGTGGGAGCCCTGCATCTGGGGACTGAGCAGACTTCTGCTCTCAGAAGTGAGACTGCCCCTCACATGTGACTGAGGTTGACACAGTGGGATTCCATCGCTTGGTAAAGAGGACCCAAATGTAAAGTCTGAGAGGTAGGATTTGGGGGTGGGGGTGGAGGGTAGAAAACTGAAGAGACTGTCCATGGCAGAGGCTAACTCTGGATGCACCTAGAATTAGCAACTTCTTAGAGGTTTCTCCAGCCAGAAGGAAGTGGCCAAGTGGCTCATCCCTGAGAAGGCTTACAGAGGCAGGAGGAAAGCGAGAAAGCATAAGGAGAGGAGCAGGACTGAAAACTGGCTGCTCTCTCTGGACTGCTCTCCCCTCCTAGATCCTGGGAGAGCTGGCCCACAGAGTGACCAGACCCTGAGCCTGGACATGGCCTGCCACACCTGAATACATTCCTGGCGGCTACCACGGGCTGGGGTGGCTCCTCTCTAGGCCAATGGTTCCCAGCTGCTGGGGCTCCTAAGAGCCTCCTGTGGAGGTGGGACAGATATGTGCTCAAACCACCACCAAGAGCCACCCCACCCAGTCTCAGGGCTGGCGCAGGCTGAGAGCAGAGTTTGCGACCATAATCTCCACCACAGCGCTGGGAGCACCTCCTGCGGATGGAACACCTAGATGGACCCCTCAGACTCCCGTGTGATGCTGAGGGCATCACAAACACACTCTCTCAGTTAAGAACCTTCGGAAATTGAACACAGTGAAGGTCAAGTAACTCTCCCCAAATCATTCCCCCAGTAATAGGCCGGGATGGAGGACCCTGACAAGTGGACCCCTCTGTGCTTCTCTCAGCCGACACACTGGCTTCTCCTTGAAGCCCAGGACCACTCTATCTTGGTAACCCAGCACTCTTAAACCCAGACAAGCCTGGGGCCTCGACAGTGTTTTTCGTGAAGCCCTTCCACTGTCCATTTTTAAGGGCTGGCTCAGAGGCCCCTAGGAGAGCCCTACAATTCCCTCTACCCCAGAACAGCTCTGTGGAGACGTCCAACCAGACGAGGTATCAACCAGATGAGGTACCAAAAAGTCCTGAAAAGTCTTTTCTCTCTTCACAGGACCATTTGAAATCCTCCCAGTGAAATGGGAGCACGCTTTTAAGCCATGAAAATAAACACGAGTTCCGCCACCAGGACTCAGAGGGAAGCAGGAATTTATGATGCTGGATCCCTCTCTTTCTCCTGCTTTTGTTTTCAGAAAAACAATTAGGGATTCTGTGATAGGCAGCCTCAAAGGTGGCCCGCAATGATCCCATTCACCTTGTATGTACACCTTTGAATGTAGTGTGGACGAAGTGACTTGCTTCTAAAGAAGAGAGCAGAGCGGAAGTGGTGGGATGTCACTTCTGATATTTGGTTATAAAAAGACTGTGGCTTCCATCTTGGGTGCTCTCTCTTACCCACTCTTGGATCACACGGCCTAGATGACTCCAGTCACAAAATCATGAGGCAGCCTGTGGAGAGGCCCAGGGGGTGAGGGACAGGGGCATGACAACAGCCACGTGAGTAAGCTCGGAAACAGACCCCCACACCTCATATCAAGCCTTCAGATGAGACCACAGCCCCAGCTGACAGCTTGACTGCAACCTCATGAGACATCTTCAGCCGCAGACACCCAGCCAGGCTGTGTTCATGTTCCTGACTGATAGGAAGCATGAGACAATAAACGTTTGTCATTTTAAGCTGCCAAGTTTTGGGGTAATTTGTTACACAGCAAAATATAACTACAGCTTCCTAGCCCAGCAAGAAGTAAAAAGTGGCAGGGAATTAAGAGAGTGATTCTGGTAAAAACGAGAAAATGCAGATGTCACTGGTGTGCATCCCACATCTGAGGAATTCAGAAAGATTTCAGAGCAATTCAGGGTTACAGGAGAGAAATGGAAGGCCAAATGGGGCCACATGGTTGCACCAAGCCCATGGGGGACTCCAGTGCGGATCCGCGCTACCTTCTCCTGGGCGTTCTAACGGGGCTTCAGCTAGCAGCATCTTCAGCCCCGCGGCAGTGAGCACCACCAGGAAACTTCCGAGTCAGACTGCAGCCCCACGCCAGCGAGATCAGAGCCTCCAGTGGTGGTGTTTGGGCATTTGTGGTTTGGTTTGGTTTTGTTTTTTCTATCCAAAATGCTGTTTTTGTTTTCTCATTTCTTTCTTCTAAAAAATATGTACAGCTCACCGAAAGATGAGTGTGTGTGTACGTTTCTATATCTACTACTAACACAATCACTATTGTGCTCTCTGTCACCATAGACTAGTTTTGCGTGTTCTTAAACTTCACACAAATGGAATCTCACAGTAGGTGGACCTGCTTGCCAGTTGAGTGATTTAGCGTGAGTTAGTGACTTTCAATGACTCAGTCTCCTTGTCCGTGTGATGGGGATAATCAGAGATGGGGTTACCGGGAGGAGGGAAGGAGTCAATACTGGAAAGCACTTAGAATCATGCCTGGCACCCAGCAAGCACTCAATGTGTACGAGCTGTTGCTGTTCGTAAGCTCTAAGCTGCTTCCTGCTTTATTTGACGAGAAATCCTGCCTTCGATGCTCGTCTTGTCTGCCCGCAGCAGCCTCATGGTGCTGGAGTTTGGTCAGTTTCCGCCAGTTTTCTGACAACAGGGGAGTTTGATGGGAACCAACAAGGAAGAGAACGAGGACAGCAGTGAGACTGTCACCGACTGAGCACCGCTATCAGCTGGCCCGGCCATGGGCAGCCCCTGGTCCCCGCTGCCTGGTATGGGCACTATGTGGGGTTGCAGGGTCCTAGGAACCCCGAGGCATGACTAACGCCACTTCACAGATGAGGAAACAAAGGGTCAGAGAGGCTAAGGAACAATCTCACAGTTTCTGAGTACAAAGGGATAAAACCATGATGCAAATCAGTTCTCTCTGACTCTCCAATGAATAGATTTTCTCATCATTATTTTAAAATAACTTTACAATTTTAATTTTGTGTGTTTCTTCCACACCTTTCTGCAACCTTTCAGTCCTCTTGAGTGAAAACAGAGAAAGAGTAGGAGACATGGCAGCCTCTGTCACTGGCCTCTTGAGAATCAGGCGAATGATTTGGCAGTGTCCCTCCTTCACGGAGCCACAATCTAGTGACAGAGAAAGGAAGTACAGGACGTGGGGCCTGGAGGTGAGCAGCTCTCCACGTCTCAAAAGGCTGAAGAGAAAAGAGTTGAATGACCCTCAGATGGCACAGGAACTATTGTGTCTCAGTTCTGTGAAAATCCAGAAGTTTTGAAGAACACTACAAACGAATGGACGAATGAACGAGGGAATAAACAAATTAATAAATAAATGTGGATGTGTTTACATTTTTTAAAGTCAGAGAACATACTAGAACACAAAGAAAATCATAAGTTCCCAAAATAGAAAGCAGATTGTGGATTCTCTGACCACAGTGGAATACAGCTTGGGTCAACTACAGAAAAGAGGGCCAAATTAATAAGCAAAACCAAAATGGGATATAGTTCCTGGCTACATAAAAAATACTTGCAAAGCTGCCAGGCCTACTCATGATGGTTAACCCAAAAGTTACCCTAAGAATTTAGGAATCGGTGGGCCTGTCCCTTGGTGAATCAGGACTGGATTTAGAGAAGGGCGTATGATAAAAATAAATATTTGGGTTTTGTCCATCATTCCTGTCACAGAGCTCCTAAAAGTCTTGGAATTAGCTGTCTCTTATGTGCTCCTGGGTTGACACGTGGGGAGGCCCTACATAGCTTCAGGCTGGGCCAGAAAAACCAACCACAGGATTGGATGGTTGGAATTTTCAGTCCCACCCCTCACCTCTTGGGAGGGGAGAGTGGGAAATTGAGCTTGGTCACCAATGGCCAATGGTGTAATCAATCATATCTGTGTCATGGAACCTCTATAAAAATCCCTCAGCGATGGGGTTTGGGAGCTTCTGGGCTGGTGAACACACCGAGGTGTGGGAGGGTGGCACGCCCAGAGAGGGCGGGGAAGCTCCACCAGTCTTCCTCCATGCCCTGCTTTACACGTCTCCTCCATTTGGCTGTTCCTGAGTTTTATCCTTTACAATAAACCAATAATCATAAGCAGAGCACTTTCTTGAGTTCTGTGAGTGACTCGAGCAAATTGTGGAACCTGAGGAGAGGGCACGTGAACTTCCGAATCGGTAGTCAGCTGGACAGCGGTGTGGGTGGCCTGGGCCCCTCATTTCCAGCTGGTGTCTGAAGCGGGGGCAGTCATGGAACTGAGCCCTTCAGCTGTGATGTCTGCTCTGACTCTGGGTGGTTAGTGTCAGAGTTGAGTTGAATGGTGGGACACCAGTTGGCACTGGAGAGTTGGAGAACTGGTATTGGAACAATGTATTTGGTGTCAGACAAAAATCATACCGGAGGACCCAGGCCTCACGGCTCGGCCTTCCCAAGCAGTGGGGGGTCAACCAGAGAGAAAGGGTGGCTGCCTGGTCCCTGTTCCCTTAAAACTCTCATCCGAGCCCTGACAGCACCTCTCGGCCCCTCCTTGGGGACAGCACCTAACCTCTGTTTTTGTTCATTTGCCAACTAGGCACTCTCAGACATATAGATGCACATTTCTACAGCAAGATTTCTACTTTCATACAAATGTAATTCCATGAGACTATTTAATATTTAATCTTGGTATTCTCATCGGAAAGTGGGTATGCACTTCTGCTATGCAGAGGCATGAAAAGAATGGCTTTGGACTAAAATTTGGTTTTGCTGTTACTGTTTGCACTTACTTTGCTGTGTGATTTGAATTAAAAAACATTACCTCTCTGAACCTCAGTTTTCTTTTCTGTGAAAAAGGTGATCAATCCCTCGGCAAGAGGCCATCCCATGAGATATCATATGTAGGAACCCCAACTCAGTGCCCGGTCCCGGGAGGCATTAGACGCAGGGTAGGCGTGCTTGTTACCGTGGTCTTTTGATTAAAATATGCTGGAAATCTTACCAGTAAAATAAATTTCTACCGACAGATTGAACTGACTGTACTAATATTGAAAGTGCCAGCTTCCCCCGGGGGCTGGCAGCCTCTGAGGCAGGACTAAGCAGAAGCGAGAGTGTCAGTGGGCAGAGAGGAGCTGCCACTGTCCACTCCCACGGTGGCTGAAGTCCCCAGAACCCCATGCTCAGGGGAAGCTCCAGAACTCGCAACCGGGTTTCCGCTGGTGCGTTCCGCGAGGCCACCGGCTGGCTTCCCTAAACATGGACTGAGCTCCGTGGTGTGTCTTTGATGCTTCGCACACTTCCACTTATTTAAGCCCAGTGTCGCTCCGGCCCTTCGACACATCACGGGTGTCTCATTCGCTGGCTCTCTCTCACTTCTCTAGATCGCCCCATTTGTTGGCAAGGCCCTAGAGAGGCTAGATTCTCTTTCTTTAATAGCCAGTTTCTTTGTTTCCAGACTCAAAGCAATTTATTAACATCATCTGGTTTATCCTCCAGTTAGTCCTGTGATTTCTGCCGAGCCACGTGGTGTTTGAGTTGGGTTCATGGCGTTGGGCAAATTCCCCAGAATTGGCACCAATAGCAGTGAGGGCAGAATGCAGGCCCTCACGGTCTGGACATTGGCTGGGCTGTCCCTCTCAGGTTTATTTGGTGTCTACTTTTTAATCAATAATGACGAGGTCGTGACAGGATGGCTAGGGCCAAATGTCTGGGCTCCTACGAAAGTCCCTGTTCCCTGTGCTGCCCCTCCTCCCCTCCTTCCCAGGGCTGATCTGAATGCAGTGGGACACTGGCTTTATCCAGTAGACACGATGCTCACCATACAGACAGAATTCACAGTTTTTGTGCGCCCTACAATTAAAAATGTTATCAAGTTACTGCTCGATACTCTCAAACTCACTTTGAGTCGGCAGTTGTTTCCCCAGCCCATCCTAGCCCCGATGAGGGTAGCATCCAGTCAAGGGGAGGGTCCCTGGGGATCACAGGGAGGGGCGAGATAGCTGGTTCTGGGTGGCTTCGGATCGTAACTGAGAGAAAACAACACACTTAAAGAAAATGCCCCTGAATACTCTAAAATGTCCGCTCCTCCCTGTGCACAGGTTGGAGAGGAGCATAGATGCACTGATTTTGTTTCTTTCCAGTGACTCACCTACATGAAACCCCCTGAGCGCCATCTGCCAGAGGCTTCGGGTCCTAAGAATAGTCCCAGGGACCTGCAGCCCCTGTGGAAACTCTCAGTCTTATTACAGACACAGCTGGGGGCCTCCTTGACCTCATTCCCCACCCCTACTACTCAGAGACACCACAACCTTGAATTTACCGTGTATGAATCCCGAGCACAGTTTGTAGACTTCCTTCCAGACTCACCCGTGGTCCTTTTCTCATTTCTCAGCCCCATTTAAGAAACATGTTGAAAATATTTCCTACTGTCAAAGGCTTTTTTCAAAAAGCACTTTTTGCAAACACAAAGCAAACTAAATTTGGGGCAAGAGATGGCAGAACTCATGACTTGATAAGCCTTATTTTCTGCCCATATTCCCTCTCCTCTGCTCCCTTGCTATCACCATCTCTGCGTCTGATAGCCGTACAATGCCAGACAAGGTCAATGACAAGGTTGCTAGGAACAACTGGACAAGGAAAATTAAATGCCTACCGGTTCTTGACAGAAGACACGGTGACACGCCTTAGGGGTTTCAGTGCTGGGGCCATATGCATCAACCCACACGAGTGACTCAAATCTTTCCCTGTCAATAGGCCTCTTGGGGGGAAAATGTGAACCCACATGAACGGAGGTGGGACAACCCCTCTCTGGAGAAAAGTACCTCCACGCTGTATAGTAGTCAATTGCCACAGCCCCCAAAACCTGGTGGACGGCCCCCTGCACTGACCATGCCACCTGACAGAGCCCCTCCTATGCATTCTTATCCCTGTAGGGTCACCAGCCTCAGGATTCCCACGGTCCTTCACGCTCAGAGTCACCGTCCCACAGTGGGGTTCATGGCATCTGTCACCCCTGTGTTTTGCCCGTCCTTGCCATCTGGGACTCCTGCAATGCTGCTGCTCTGTGAGGATTGTCACCAGCACGCAGGGACACCCCAGGTCACAGCCTGGCGCTTGGGGCATTATTCTCCCAATATCCTCCACTCCCTCGCACATCTTTACTGGAAAGGCTCACCTGAGGCACAGAGCTCTTGGTACACTTCTTTTGGGGAAATATTTTAAACACGTGAAAAAGCATAGAGAAGAATATAACAAGTACCCATACACTCCCAGGGCTTCACTAAGTTTTAATATGTTGCCACATTTGTTTCAGGACTTAGAAAAAATAGTTCAAAAACATTACAGACACAGCTGAGGGCCTCCTTGACCTCATTCCCCACCCCTACTACTCAGAGACACCACAACCTTGAATTTACCGTGTATGAATCCCGAGCACAGTTTGTAGACTTTCTTACGGTGTTCTTCCATAAATAACAGAGTATGGTTTCATATGGTTTAATTTTTTCTTTTTAAGATTGGCTCTGAGCTAACCTCTGTTGCCAATGTTCTTTTTTTTCTTCTTCTTCTCCTCAAAGCCCCCCAGTACATAGCTGTGTATTCTAGTTGTAGGTCCTTCTGGTTCTGCTATGTGGGACGCCACCTCAGTGTGGCCTGATGAGCAGTGCTAGGTCCTCACCCAGGATCTGAACCAGGGAAACCCTGGGCCTCCGAAGCAGAGTGCACAAACTTAACCATTCAGCAATGGGGCCAGCTGTCACCAGCTTTTTGCATGTTTTTAAGTTTTGTATGCTTTTACGTTTTATGGAAATCTACCCTACTGTATATATCCTTCTGACACTAGGTTTTGTCGCTTACCATTGTTTTACATGTATTCATGCAGATCCATGTTACTCTAACTCATTTATTTTAACTGCTGTATAATATTTTATTATATGAAAGTATCACAATTAATTTATCTATTTCCTATGGATAGTTTTCCAGTTTCTGTTCAACTTTTCACTGCTACAGACAAGGCTGCAGTGAATATTTATGCAATGTGTGTGAGTTTCTCCAGTGCGGATCCCCACCCTCCAGAGGGACAGCCCCACACTACATTATCAGCACAGTGTGAGTTCCTGGTGCTCTGTGTTCGTGTCAACACTTGGTACTGGCAGATGTACATTTAGGCCAATCTGATGCATTAGAGGTTGTGATGGTTAATCTTACATGTGAGCTTGGCTGGGCCAATTCTGGACGTTTCTGGGAGGGTGTTTCTGGAGGAGATTTACATTTACAATGGTGGACTTTGAGTAAAGCAGATTGCTTTCCCTAACATGGGTGGGCCTCATCCAATCAGTTGAAGTCCTGAAGAGAACAAAAAGCTGACTTCCTCAAGGAAGAAGGAATTCTCCAGCAATCTGCTTTTCAGACTTCATCTGCAACATCCACTCTTCAGACTTGAACTGTAACATCAGCTCCTCCCTAGGTCTCCAGCCTGCCAGGCCACCCTGCAGATTTAGGACTTGCCAGCCTCCATAATCACATGAGCCAATTTCTTAAAAGAAGTTTCTTCCCATAGATATGCACATCCTATTGGTTCTGTTTCTTTGGAGAACTCTGGCTAACACAGAGATGTTATCTCTTTGTTGTGTGAGTTTGCATTTCTCTGATAACTAATGAGTTTGACCATCAAATCAAATGTTCATTTGACATTTGAATTGCCTCATCCATGAGTTGTTCACATCTTTTGCCTGTTTTTTTCATTGGGTTATTTGTTTTTTCTCATTGATTTGTAGGTGTTTATATGTCCTGGATTCTGACCTTTGTCAGTTACATATATGGCTGTATGCAAATATCTGTGTCTGGCTTCACATTTAACCTTTTTTATGGACGATATTTTTTTTAAAAATTTAATGTAATCCTATTTATTACATTAAGTAGTCTATTAATTTTTGCATTAAGGTTTGTCTTTTTGTATCTAGTTTGAAAAAGTAATTTCTTCCTCTGAGTTCCTAAAGATAGTCTTCTATATTTTCTTCTAAATTGTTTAGAGTAGTTGCTTTTTACACTTAGGTATTTAATAAGCAAAGGATATATTTTTGCATGTGTTGTGATGTAAGTATCTAATTTATTCTTATATGGATAACCTACTATTCCCAAGTTATTTATTGAATGAGCCCACTCCTTCCTTTTTTTAACTAATCTGTAATGACCCTTCTGTAACATATCAAATTTCCACATGCGTAGGGCAGTTTCTGAGTTCTCTATCTTTCTATTGATCTATTTGTTATCTCTGTACCAATATTTCACTATCTTAATTATTATGACTTTATAATTAGTCTTGACGGTTATCAGCCTGTTGAATTTCACAAAAATTTCCTTTTGAGGTTTTGGATGAAATTGTTTGAATTTAGAGAATAATTAGGGGATAATTGATAACTTTGTTAAAGTCTAGTTTTACATTCAAGAATGTGGTAAATCACTCTAGTTATTCATATTTTTTTCATGCCCTTTAGCAGTATTTCAAAGATTTCTCCAGGGGCCGGCCCTGTGGCCGAGTGGTGAAGTTCGCACACTCTGCATTGGCAGCCCAGGGTTTCACTGGCTCGACTCCTGGGCGCAGACATGGCACCACTCATCAGGTCATGTTGAGGCGGCGTCCCACACGCCACAACTAGAAGGACCCGCAACTAAAAATATACAACTATGTACTGGGGGGCTTTGGGGAGAAAAAGGAAAAATAAAAAAAATAAAAGATTTCTCCAAAGAAAAAAGCTCCCCAAAACCCAAACAACTTGCGCATTGTTTGCTAAATGTATGAGGAGATATGTCACTGCTTTAGCTGCTAGAGTCAATGAGGTCTTTTCTCCTGTTACACGTTTCCTAATCAGTTTAACTAACACATAAAATGTTACTAATGTTTGCATGTGGATATTACCTCTAGCATATTTGCTGGACTGTCTTTCATTTGAATAGTTTATTTGAAAATTCTCTTGAATTTCCTGTGTGGATCATCATATTTCCTACAAATATGGATATTTCTGCTTCTTTTTTGGTCAATTCTTATTCTTTTTATTTCTTCTGCTTGTTTTATTGTCTTCAGAATGGCATCCAGGGTGCTGACGCATTGAAAATGGACATCCTTGTACGTTCCTGATGTTGACGGGCATGCTTCCAAAGCTTCACCATTAATTACAACGTTCACAGTACATATGTGGTGGGCACCTTTGATCATGTTAAGGCTGTTCCCTATAATTCCTATTTTGAACACTCAGCTCATTCACTTTAAATCGCTCATATTTTAAAAATTAATTCATTTAAGGCTTCAAATTCACGTCTAAATATTCTTTTAGTTACCATCCATAATGTTTATATGTAATTCTTTAATTATCAATCTATTCCAAAGAAATTTCAGTTGTAATTGTCTCTTTAATCTATGAGTCATTCGAGTTCTCAAACCCGAGTTTGAGATTCTTTTAATTATGTATTTCTGGTTTAATTGGGTTGTGCTTAGCGAATATGATCTGTGTGATTTTGGTGAATTCTACACATTTGTTGTGTCTTTCTTTGTGGCCGAGTATGTGGTCAAATTTTTAAATGATCTGTGTATTTCCAAAACGGATGATGACTATCTTTGTTTGTAGAGTTTTACACTCACACACGCACACACACACACACACACACAGCCATTAGATAATGCTTCCTACTTTTGTTTTCTAAAGGTTTGATATCTTAATATTTTTACAATTGCTTGTTTTATCAATTTCTGATAGAGTTACATGAGACAGAATCTTTGCCTGTGATATTGTCGATCTGCTCACTGTATTGTGAGTGTGCACGTGTTAGGTGTGTACACCTGTAGCACGGGGACTGCTGCTGAGTGGCGTGGTGTCTTAATCACCATGTGGTTTCTCTCCTTATATTACAGTGTGTCTGTCATTGCCAGCATTGACATAGTGTATATTTTCCCATCCCTCTATTTTTAGCCTTTCGGTGGTTTTGTCTTAGATTGTCTCTTGGAAGCATGATATAGCTGCCTTTTTTAGAAATCCAATCCAATAATTTCCCTCTCGGAGTAGGTGAGTTTAAGCCTATTTACATCTGCTGTAATTACTGATATATTTCAACATATTATTATTTTGCCATTGTGTGTTTTGTGTGTTTTTTAAAGAATTTCTTTTTTTATTCTTTCCTGCCTTTCTATTACTCTGTTACCTAATGAGCAACAGGGTGAAGCTCTGTGGAAAAGATTTTGTCGGGGGTCCTGTAATCACGAGGGAACCACGCCTGGCATACGGGGGAGCCTACTGTCTCGAAGCTGCCAGTACTCCCTGTGCTGACAGTGACTGAGCCACTGGCCCCGAGCAATTATTCCTTGAATAAACAATGATGCTAACTCAAGACTCATCCTGACTCCATAATTTTCTTTCTAAAGTCTATTTTGTCACTTGCTATTACTGAGCACCGCTCTGTGCCTGCCGGCAGCATGAGCCACAGTGTCGCCTTTTGGCAACAGTCGGCTGAAGCTGATTAGCAGCTGGCCATTGAGTGAGTCCCCACTCCATTTCACCACTGTCCTCACCAGGGCTGGACTAGGGGAGGTAAGAGAGGCCCAGGGAGCAAAATTTAAGGAGGCACTCACTTTCGGATGCCAACCCTATACTTGCAGGGCCCTGAGAGTGAGTGCCTCCTTAAAATGTGCTCACTGGTCCCCTTGCTGGCCTTGCTCTGTCCTCGTTCTGGTCCCCACCACTCCCTACTACACCCCCACAGTGAGGCCATGCGTAAATGGTCACATCGTGCTTGCTGCGTTGTTCTACCATGACAGTGAAAAGGAAAGTAAACTATTTCTAGTATGTTTGTCTCCATCAAAATTGAGTAAACAAACAAAATATAGACCAAGAGAACCCTGGGTTTCCCCTGCCTGATTCACCTGTCACATTCCCCACTGTCTTGAGTTTGAGAACAGCCAGACTACGAAGCATCCTGCAGCAAGAACTTTAATCAGAGGAGTGACCACACAAATGTGTCTTTTAGAAGAATAACTCTGGCTGCCATGGTCTGAGACTTCATGTGGGCTGAGAAATTTTAAAACTGCTGCAAAGGTGCGAGCACAGAGCAGAGAGGGAGGATGGAGGCCTTCCGAGGTGGGACCAGCTGTGCTCACTGCGGGATTCAATACAGGGTAGCATGAGGCAGGACTGAAAAATTACTAGATGGTTCTATCAAGACTTCCCGGTCAGTGATGAGGCCTTAAACATGGATAGAAAATAGGAGAAAGTGCCGTTCTGCTGTGGGTAGGCTGATTGAAGTCAGGACAGCTGGGCTGGTTGGAATAACAAGGGCCAGAGCTGGGAGCACCGCCCCCCACCTCTCACGGTGGGGGGGGGGGCCCTCACTGGGGCTCTCCCCAGGACCACCCACCAGCTTTCTCAAGGCTGCCTCTGTTCCCAGCTGCCCGCGGTGGGAGCCCAGCATGAAACAGCTCCCTCCAGGCGGCCAGTTTTACTTATTGTTACCAGGCCGAAAAGGAGGCTGTTATTTTACAGCAGAGATAAAAGTTAATCACAGATTAAGGCTGCCCTGAAAATATCGATGACTTCATCACCTGAGTCCTGGCCCTGGGGGACGCGCTCACCACTCCTGAGTAGCCAGACCAGTTCAGCCAGTTCTCTGCTCTTCAGCTTGCAGCCCAGACTGAAACAAAAGCCCCAACTCATGAATAGAGAGCATTCATGGGCAGTGGGAGCCCCGCTGCAGACCTACTGCGTGCCGCCCACCGTCTAGACATCGGATTGGAGAAGCTCTATTTACTCTCCGGGCCTCTCCCTCCCTCGCCGCCTGCCCCCCCTCTCTCATTACAACTTTTATCTGGTGGCACCATCACCCTGGGAGACTCCCAAACAGAAAACCAGACATTAAGGAGCAGAGACGGTAGTCACAAAATAAACGGGCCTGGGTTCAGAGGTGGGGCATTTCTCAGTTCTGACCATCCAGCTTTAGGTTCAGGGGAATTGATCCCCCAGGGTAACGTGAAGAAGGGGTAAAATTCAAGCTGTGTTTGAAATAAAAATTTAACAAGCTGTTATTGTTTGTTCTGAAGTGTTAAGTGCATACTGTAGCGGATCGGGAGCCAATAGAGGGGAAAGCAGAAAGCTCTCAGGGTCCTGGTCCGTCCCCGCCCCTCGCCCATGGGCACCAACCCTGCCCCCCTGAGCTGGAGGATCCTGAGCTCAGCTGGGGAAAATGCACGCCAGCGGACACGCCCCAACTCCATCCCCAAACTTTGGCTGAAACAGGACTGGTGGCCTGGACCCCAGGAGAGGCCACCCGGAACGGTGGTGAGGGCGAGAAACTAAGCTTTCACAGAAAAGCCAGCAGATAATTAAGGCCAGGCAAAGGAGGATGGTCCGTATGCTTAAAGAACATGACGAAGCTTTTTATAGAGGAGAAGTTGACGATGCAATTTTTATTCCCAAAGACGGAAGAAAAAATAATCACAGACTACAACCAGAGGGATTCCTGCTCAAGGCCTCAGAGGTCCCCACTGCCCACTGGGGAGGGTCCAAGCCCCAGTTCAGCCTTCGAGGCCCCCCACCCCCTGCAGATCCTCCTGTGTTCTTTCCCAGGCCTTTTCTTACCGCTGCCCTGCCTTGCCCAGCGCCCGCACCTCCAAGCATCACATCCCAGTCCTGCCCGGGGCTCTCCTATTCAGAACACACCCTCTCAGCCTTCTGCTTCTGCTAAATTTCTGCTTCTGTCAGGCCCCAGCGTCACCCAGCTTCCCTGAGACGCCTTCCTTGAGCTCCCGCTCTCTTTGGCCTTTTCTCCTTGGACGCCCTCCCCAGTCCATCCTGGCCCCAGCTGCCCTCCCACCGTGTGGACCCCTCACTTGGCACAAGGCAGAGTACGTAGCACACACTGTTGTGTACCCCTGTGGCGGGGCAATGGATCAGAGGGGAGCAGGGACAGGATCTGGAAGTTTTGGGTGGATGAGGAAGACGATGGGTCAGTGCTACTACTGATTGGAAAGTCTTGGATTATTGAGAACCAAAGAGACAGTGCTCTGAAGATCAAGGAGAGACAGACCCCAGCTTGTGAGAGCAGCTCAGGGAGTGCAGGGGAGGGGTCGGTTTGAACTCAGAGACTAAAGGGACCTCGGGAGAAGACAGGGAGACTAAACTGACACCCTCCACAGCAGGGGAGTCCAGGATCCATCAGAGCTCTGCTCTGTTCCCCATCCATCCGGGGTCCTCATGCTCCAGAGACCAGGGGAGTCATCTGTTACAGGTGAGGCAACTACCACGCATTATTGACAACACAGTGCCCAGGAGCCCAGCTCTTATATTCGGGAAAAAAGAAGGAGAGGCTAAGATCCACACATTTCTATTTTTAGACATGAGGCGAGGCCCAAATTGGATTTTGAATGTGATTCATATTTTTTTTCCAAGCAGCACATAAGCTCACTCCTAGTAACTTTGAAACCGATGACAAAGGTGGCCTCCACACCGGGAAGTACGCTGCTGCTTAATGGCACATGCTGAGCGTTGCTGGCGTGTCCCTGCTTCCAGGCTTCAGGGGTTGACAGGACTGTGTTCTCATGTGGGCTCATCTCCTGTAGTAGGTGCTTCATTATAAGACATGAACTGTGTCTCTCTCACAGAGCCCTCGAGACACAGGGAGAGGGAGTGTGTCAAGGGGGTGGCTGGGAACGAGATGGGAGCCCGGGAGATGGACAGCATCACATCTCCTTAGGCCAGATGCTGGCCGGACCACCAGGATTTAACCCATAACATAAGCTGAAGGCTTAATATGTTCTAAAGGCTTTTTAAAAAAGGAATAATAACACTTACCACAAGTGTGGGGTGGAGGCACGCACTCTTCTGAGAAGCGGACGAAATTCCATATCTGTTCATTTCAAAAGAAAAAAAGAACGACAGTCGCTCTCAGTCACTGGATCTGGCCGCTCCCTAACTCGTCAGTGTGACTGGGCATGAGAGAGACCCCACGCGTCCGTGGTCGAAGGGAAACGGCCGTTTCGATATTCAATAATGAAACACTACACTGTTGGAGGAGATACATGCCCAATTTAAATGAAATAGCATCTGTGGCCCGTCCTAGCGTGGTCCCAGCACAGAGCAGGAGCTCAGACGATGCCCTTTTCCTTCCCAAGAATCCTGGAAGCCTTTAAAGTTACCTCGATTGGGAAGGGATCAGAGTTTGCCTTTTGCTAGAGTAAATCTGGGCCCCCAGGCCCACACAGTGTAGACAGCTGCTCTGGGGGCTGCTAGGGCGGCTCAGCAACCCCTCTAGGAAGACCACAGCATCCACCAACGCCATCCTTCCAATGTCCCTAACATCCCGCGCTGGGACCCTCCCATTCGCCAAGCCCTGAGGTTGGGGACGGGGTGGCTTTGTCTCCTGGAAGGAAGCACAGCGCATGGCGCTCGCAAAGTGCACATAACCCTTTTAAAGAACAAATGAATGGGTGAATGGAAAAAAGAAAGCAAATCAAAGAGAGAGAAAGAGGGCGAGACAAAGATTACGGCTGATGCTTTGTTTTTGGTCTGAAAACTGAGGACATCCGACTCATTGCAGGCTTTTTCTAAATGGAACTCCAGCATTGATAATTCAACTGTGGTTTTAAAATGGTACCTTGGAAGGGGGAATAAAATTATTTTCAGTCCTTTCAGGTCTTGCATATATATAATGTAGCATTATGGTAGAAAGATGGTCAGAAGGACTTAAATTTGGAGTCTGTCCTCCCCAGGGCCGTGGGCACAGCTGGGGCCCGCGCAGGCGTTCAGGCACAGAACCACTCGGGGCCGGGCCTCCCAGCTCTGGCCCAGGCCCCGGCTACCCACAGCCTCCCTGCCCCGTCCCTGTGGCCTCTGTCCCTGCTGCCCTGTGGTTGTTCAGCTTTCACAAAAAAGGGCTCAAACTTTATAGGCCAAGAGCTCCCGTCCTATGTGTTGGCAAACCAATAAATCGCATTGCTTGGGTTTCATGTTCAGGTAATGTTTTCTTTATTTTTCTTTATAAAATTTATGTAGGAATAAGCTCTCATTGGAAATAGTTTGCACCATAGAGACAAAGCAACGGTCCTTCTGACCGTCCCACTTTCTAGTTGTGCTTTCTATGAACTGGTTGGTCATCTCCTTTATCCATTTTTCTATGGGTTGTTGGTCTTGGTCTTCTTTCTCACAGATTGAAGGAGTTCTTGATAGAGCCTGGATAATAATCCAGAATTTGTGTGTACGTGCATGCACTGCTGTATATATGTAGCTGGATGTGTAAATGTATATACGTACAAACATACACACACACGCACATATATAATATGTTTCAGATATCTTCTCCCACTCTCTTGCTTGTCTTTTATCTCAGCTTCTAGCGATATCTGATTTAGAGTTAGAAGTTTCGCATTTTGATGAAGGCTGACATCACTCTTTCTCTGTTTGCCTCTGTGATCTGTGTCTTGCTTGAGGCCTCGTCTGACTCCAAGATCATGAACGTATTGTCCTATATTTTCTCTTAATACTTTCGTCTTTCTTCAGTGGATAGCCAGTTGCCCCAGCACATTTGCTAATGATCCCTCCCTCCACGGGAAAGGCTACCTTGGCCCCAGATCCCCTGGGTCTCTCTTCAGGGGAATTTTGAGATTGTTTTTGCTGCAGGGCATCACAAACTTCTTCTTCCCTAATTCCTGGAAAAGTTTACTGTTTGCTGCTTGCTTTTGAGTCTCCTCCCCGCCGGCCAGGTGGGGAGTGGAGGGTAACCTGAGTCAGTCCAGAGGTTGATCTTTGAACAAAGTCTTACTTTATCTCCAGTCACTATTTGCTAACTCATTTGAGAATTTTGCCAAAGATTAACATCAGAAGCACCCTCCTATGGTTTACACAGTCTGCTCCTAGGAAAACTAGGGCATTTGTCTGCCCTGATTTTCTGGCGTGTCTGAGAGTGACGGTTTTCTGCGTGACCTTTCATTGGCCAGGCTCCCCAGAGGGAAACATCCACCAGCGGGAAAAGTTACAGCCCTTTCTGCAAGGGGAACACATGGCAGAAAACCAACTCTGTCTCAACCAGGACCTTGAAAACATGGCTCTTAGACTGCAAGAGCTCACCATTCCTATCTGCCCCGGTCACCCCTGGAGGTTACAATTTCAAACCCCACACAGCATCCAGAAGCCATGTTACTCCTGTGCCCCTCCTTTCAGTTCCATATGTGCAGAACACTCCATGGTTACGGGGGGGACATGGACTCTGCACCTCACTCGCATGGTTAGGGGTGCACGCTCCCAGGCTCGACAGGTCAACGGTCCATCCTTCTCCCACTCTTGATAGCTTTTCCCACCAACCCTCCTTCTCCCCCTGAGGATTTTTAGAACTTGTCTTGACATAAAAAGCAAAGAGCCCCCGTTGCTTCAGAAAAATAATTAAAATGGAAAATCCACTCACTGACTGTGGAGTTAATGACAGATCTAGAGATGAAATGGAAACTTTAAGACGCTACCCAGATCCTGACATGGGATTGGACCAAAAACTGCCTCTTCCTTTAGGGTTAAAACGCCCTTGAATATGAAGACCAGGCCCCACAGAAAGTACAGTATGGTGTTATTGTTTTCCTCATGTAATCATTCCAGGAGGAGGACTGCTGTTCCCTGAGGGCACGGCGTGGCAAAACGAACAACAGGAGGTGGGATCAGAAGACGTGGGCAAGAATCCTCACTCTGCCCCTTACTGTTGTGTCATCTTGAGTGAGTCCCTTCACCTGCGAAACTTTCGAGTCTGCAAAATGGATAGGATCCTATCTGTAGCCCTGAGTTTAGAAAATTACACAAGGTAACATGAAAAACTCTGCCAACAAACAGATATGGAATTGTTGGCTCGCTTCCTTGATGGAGAGTCAGGCCACGCTCCCCCTCAGGGCCTTTGCTGCCCCCTCGTCAACACGCAGCCTCATGGCTGCCTTCCTCCTGGCCTTCCGCTCCAAACGATCTTCCTCGTTAGCTATAATGTTGGCCAAGTTAACCCCTTTTACTTTTTAAAATAAAAGTTCAAGGCATTAACATGATAAAACTTTTATGAGTTTTTGTTAAGTTTTATAAATTTTATGAGGTTAAAGCCTATATTCAGATCACTAGTAGAAATGGAAGTTTACACTTTTCTAGAATTGAGTCTGGGGATCGCTGTACCTCAGAGTTACCATTTGGGCCCAGAGTTTGCAATGGCCGGGGCCGAGGGAAGAGCACAGAGTCAGAAACGCTGAGCGTGGGTCTGCGTGTCCACCGGCCCAGCAACTGCCCACAGAACGGAGGCCTCCTCCTGGGCAGGCCCCGCCACACGGATGCTCTATCTCCAGACAGGCTTAGGGACCTCAGAAAACCTAACCTGATATGCAGTCTATCAAAATTGTCAAAACCGTTCCTGCCTGGAGCCCTTTGGTCGTGGAGTTTATGTTGAGCAGACCTCCTGATGGTGTGCGGTGTGATTTTTAAAGGCCCTTCTGAAGTGATTTTGAAAACCAGTTCAGGAAACTGGAAGGGAATCATTCCTAGAATCCTGTGTGGCTGCTGGGTTCACTTACAGTCTCTCGTGCCAAGAGGGACCCGCGGTACAGAGGAGCTGATGACAGGAGAGTCTTGCCAAAGAGAGAGACAGGGGGCGGGGCGGAGGGGAGGCAGGGCTCTGTGCCAGGCTGTGGGGGAGGAAGCTTCTGGAAGTCCTCCAGGACTGTGCAGGTTTCTTTTGCTAACAAGGGTTTCAGTCCTGACCAAGCCGGGCACCACATACCACACCGGGTCTCGCCTCTCCTGTTGCCGCCCAGCTCTTCCCCAACCTTAGCACCTCGGCAAGGACTTCCCTGCATCTCCCAGCCCAACCTCCTTCCACTCAGGTTCTCCTCTTGCATTTCCGTTTCCCCTTTTCGGTGCAATGAATTTGCCTCCTGCCCCAGAGACACTAATCAAAGAAATTGCATCCAGCATGGGGGGGAACCAGCAATGGTGGCTGCAGTACATGGCCTGGGGGAAGCAGAATCCCACCCTGCCAGGCTGGGCAGCTCACCTCCTTTAGTCACCTCAGCTGCAAAGTGGGGTTCATATTGCCAGCCTCCCGGGCTATGGTCTTCACACTAAGTAAAAAGGCTTGGGTTCAAAATATTTCTTAAGATGCTCTCCGAATGAATCTGAGGGATTATGGATAAAACAATAAAAGAATCCTTCTTCCTTCCTTCATCCTTGAGTGTAAATCAACAAGGTGTTTTCCAGAGGCCACCTTCCAGGTAACTCAGTCAAGGGGTGTCTTAAGTACTTAAAGGAAGCATGTTATCCTTCTAGCCTTTTATGGGTCTGTATTTCTAAGACTGGACACATTTCCTGCCTTTAGAAACAGCTCCCAAGGATTGGAGGAAAGTGTTTGTTTCAGGACCCCAGCCCAATCACGAGGCCAGCGGTAGATGCTCCTCCACCTGGTCTTCTGTTATGCAAATGAGCCCCCTCCCACTGGTCCTGGGCCAGTCTCAGAGGCCAAAGACCAGGCTTCATTCAGCGCGGTCAGAGTTCTCAGATCTGCCTTTTAAATCCCTTTTCTTTCTCTGCACCGTGTGTCTGTTGCTGCCAGCTGGCACCTCTTGCCTCTCTCCCGGCCTCTACCTCCCTCCCCTGGGGGCTGAGTCCTGGATTCTTAGCCCTGAGCAGAGACCAGCTAGAGAGAAGGCTCTGGTTGTATTTGCGCAAAACGCCTCCCACTTTGTGGCTGGGTGTGTCCTTCAGATTTATTTTAGAATTGTCATTTTCTATTTCCTTGGGGAATTGTGCTACCAGCATGACCAGTTTATTGGAAGGATCCAATAAAGAAAGCAGTGGGTGGTCCTTCAAATTTGGGTTATAATATGATCCTATTATAATAGGAGGTGGCACAGTGCAGTGGCTCAGAGCTGGGCTGGCTGGGTTTGAGTCTCAGTCTTGCCATTTCTAGCTCTGTGCGGTTTTGACCTCTTTAAATGACTTCATGCAGGGAGGGGGAGGACCAGAGGCATCCAGGCCTCCCATGAGGGCCTGCCACAGATGAGGGGGACAGCGAGGACAGGAGAAAGGAGGAGGCGGGGTGCTGCCCCGTGGAACGCAGGGGCTGTGAGGAGAGAGGTACCCTGTCTCACAGCAGACACAGCCCAAAGGGGGGATATTTTGGAGCCAGTGCAGTTCTTGGTGTTTTTGTAAGATTCAGACAACCCTGAGCTAAGAATAATCTTTTCCTCTAAAACAGCGATAATAATAATAGCCATTATCTGATAGGGCTTTGTGGAGATAGATGAAGGAATGCGCATAAAGTGCTGAGAAGAGGACCCAGGCTAGGATGAGCTCTCAACAAGCAGCACCTCGGCGATGCCATCTGGGAGAGCATTTCCAAAATCATTTTCAAAAGTGTTTTCCCAGGGGCCGGCCCGGTGGCGCAGCGGTTAAGGGCTCACAATTCACTTTGGCCACCCAGTGTTTGCCGGTTTGGGTCCCGGGTGCAGACATGGCACCACTTGGCAAGCCATGCTGTGGCAGGCATCCTACATATAAAGTAGAGGAAGATGGGCACGGATGTTAGCTCAGGGCCAGTCTTCTTCAACAAAAAGAGGAGGATTGGCAGCAGATGTTAGCTCAGGGCTAATCTTCCTCAAAAAAAAATAAAAGTGTTTTCCCCTTTCTTTTTCATAGGAGAATGTCCCGAGGGCCAGCAGGCACAGTGCAGCGGGTGGGGTCTCCTGGTCCTGTGAGTTACAGCGCAGCCTTTGGAGCCGGCTCTCCCTGGCCTTCCCCACAGTGGCCTCAGGAGGACGCTGTGTGGCATCTGAGGGATGGAGATCAGAGAGGCCTTCGACATCCATCCACACCTTCTGGGGTCCCAGGGTAGTGGAGAGACAGCACTTTCTGCTCCCTGTTGAGGAGGAGACTGAGAGCTAAGGGTGGAGGTGATGCTTGCCCAGAGATCTCTGTCGCACCCCTAGAGCCTACGTATCATCCTCCACGGAGGTCTTTACATGACAATGAAAAGAGGCCAGCGCCTGCGAGGCCTTGGAAGCAGTATCAACAGCGTTCTCTGCACCTTTCACCATCTCAAGTCAAGGGGAGAATTGTCTTGATTTCAGGGGAACCCTGGGTTGAGCAGAGCCCTCCCTCGTCCACTCGGCCCGGCTCTGCCATCGGGGTCAGACTATTACATGTGGGCGTGGCGCCAACAAACTGAGTCTGTCCACATGCTCATCCAACTGAAACCCGAGAGAAGTCTCGGTTGGCTGTGAAGAAGATGGGCTTATATGCTGATGCAAAGGAGGCGTCTTGTCTTTGGGGTTGTTTTATTGAGGTACGTCATGATCACTTCATTATTAGGCCTAAAATTTGAGGAAGGAAGTATTCTTCCATCTCCTAGGGCAAGCGTCTCCAGAAGGTCTTCGTGGAAGTGATCAGTGGGACAGGGTGTGAGAACCGGGGAGCCGGCTGTGCTGTGAGGGAATGGGTTGGCGCTTGGAATCACAAGGCTTGGGGCCATTCTTTGAAGTTAGACGAGACGTGTGACTTCCTGTGGCCAATGAAGTGGGAGTTAAGATAACAGGTGTCCCTTCTGGGAATAAGCTGGTAAGCGCAGGGCCGGATACACCATATCCCCTTGCCCCTGTCACGGAGACTAATGGCACTCCTGAGGGCGCATTTCCATCACCCCGCACCCCTGAACGAGGGTGATACAGACAGCATTTTGCTGATTCAAGACAGACATGTAGCACGTGTAAGAGATAAACCTGAGCTGGTGCAGACACTGAGTTTTGGGTTCATTTATTACCACCGCATAACCAGCCTATCCTGATGGGTACAATTGACAGCCAACCGTGCTCTGTATTAGCCACATTTTGCACACACCCAGTGAGGGCATTTGACAGATGAGGAAACTGAGGCTCTCTGAGAGGTGGGGGTCACACAGCTGACTCTGCAACTGGTGCCTTAACCACTCACCACCCCCTGCTCAGCATGGCATGTGGCAGGCATCCAGAACATTCCCATCCAATCTCTCAGATATTCACTCTGGGCTATGCAAACGTCGTCTGACTGACCTCTCCTTCCCCAGCAGTCCTCTCTGTTTCTGAGATAATAAGAGACATTTCTCATGGGAAGGGAGAGAAGGATCAAGAGAGAGGCGTCCCAGGAACCATACCCATCCATCTCAACCCAAAGGAGGACAGGTCAAAGGTGTGAGGTCACCCCACACCACCACTTGGCTCTTTAATGCCCAAAATCCCCCATAGAGCTGCATTCGAGCACCGGAAACAAAGCCTTCTGGGGCAAGGGATATGCGGTTTTTTCCCAGCTATCAATGAGTTGTTCTGGTCAAATGCCCAGTGGATCATGTAGGCGACCTTATTAGCTTGGGCTGCTCTAACAAAGTACTGCAGACTGGGTGGCTTATAGACAACATAAATTTATTTCTCACTGTTCTGGAGGCCAGAAGTCTAAGGTCAGGGTGCTAGTGTGGTCAAGTTCTGATGAACAACGTCTTCCCAGCTTGAGACGGCTGCCTTCTCACTGTGTCCTCACATGATGGAAAGAGAGCAAGCCAGCTCTCTGACCTCTTCTTAGAAGGGCCCTAGTCCATTCATGGGGGCTCTGCCCTCAGGACCTAGTCACCCGCCGCAGACCCCACTTCCTGATACCATCACCTTGGGCGTTAGGATTTCAACGCATGAATTTGGCGGGGACACAAACATTTTGCCCATGACAGTGACGTACAAGAGAAAACCGCAGGCCAATCGGAGACGGTGGCAAAGAAGAGGAAGGTGCCCCTGCTCTTCTGCTGAGCATCCTCATGTGGGAAGATGACCCACACTTGCCAGATCATCCTTTTTTCTAAGAGAAGTTGGAAAATACAGATTTTTTTATGTGAAAGGCAAGCTCCTTGATTTTTAAATCTTGACAAGTGATTAAAATACTTAAAACTCATGTGTGCCAAGCAAAACATATCTCCAGACTGAATGTGGCCCCCCAGCCTCCAGCCTGTGACCTCTGGGAAGATCTAGAATCATTTTGCTGCTTGAAGGCATGCTACTGGGGGCAGAAACTGCTTGTCTAAACAAGGAGTACGTCTGGGAATACTGTGGCCCGCCGGACATGTGGGTGGAGTTGGCTGCCATCTGGACTGTGGCATTTCAGAACCACCACCTGCTGCAAGGTATCTATCTGACATTTCATGCTAGGGACTTAGTTCTTGTCTTGGGGCTTTGTCTCCTGGTTAAAAATAGAATAAACTTGACTGCCTTCCTAATAACTCTTCCCTTGGTAAAAAGCGGTGAGTCTCAAGACAAGACACTGAAGTAGGGCGAGTAGGTGGGAATGGCGGAGAGATGGCTCCTTGGAGTGGGGTGGAGTGGGGAAGAAAAAGAAGCCGGAGGTGGGCATACCTGGAGGCTACCTAGGCCTGTTTCGTGGTTCCCATTCTGGCCCACCTGGTACCCAAAGGTGTCCTCCAATGTATGATCCCCTATTCCAAGCAGTGCCTGAGAAAGGTCAGCGAGCACCCCTAACCAATCTCCTAGGATGCCCAGCGTCCAGCTAGTTGGCCCGCCTGCAGCTTCCCCTCACCAACAGCCTCCGATCAGGGCACACCTGGGGCCTCCCCCTTTTCCGCCATGAGGCTTCCCACTCCCCTGCCTGCCTCAGTGTCCGCCAAGCACAAGTGATGGTGGCTGACTCCCTTGCTAGAGCAAGCTCCAGATAAATAGCCTCTGCTTGTTCTCATTTGGGTGATTCTCGTTCATTTGCACAGCTCGCACATACTCACACACACAGTTTGGTTGGGAGTTGGGGTTGCTCCAGGCTGGCAGCCGTGGCCAATGGGGTGGATTAACCGCCTCCCCCCACCCCGCCCAGGCATGCACCAACTTCGTGGAACAGACTCAGAGGAGGCAATTCCAAAGGGATTCATGGACCAGTCAGTCCCAGATGAAGGGCAAAGAGGCCTAAGAGATGTTTGAAATCATTGTGTTTGACCAAAAACTTCGTTAACCTGGAGACAATGGGGCAATTGTCCCGTGGCAGACAAAGCAAAACACTCGAGACTTGGACAAGCAGGGCTCCCTGAGTGGCCTGGACACAGATTTCCCCAGGCCGATGCCAGCTGTGGAGAGGGCAGCAGCGGCCACTGAGCATGACCGGGCAGGGCCCATGTGGGCAGGCAGCCCTGTCACCTCCTAGATGGAGCGAGTCACGAATGTTTTTCAGCAGGCAAGAGGCATCTCATTTTTTTAATGTATGAAAATGAATGAACTTTCCACCCTCATCAAGTCAGCAGACCTCCATTAAACCCGGCTAAAGGAGATACGCCTCGGGAAGCAGAGAGCATTTTCTCGTATAAGAACAAATGTCGTCACGAATGGAGGGCCTTCAATACATTATAGCTGTATTTTGCAGGGAGAAGCAGTCGGAAATTAAAGAAGTAGAAATTTATAATCCTAATTAAAAAGAGGGCTTGAGATCATTCTGGTGTATTCCTGACTCCCTCTCTCGCCAGTTTCTAATATTTTAAAAGCTTCAGGGGAAGAATTAAGAGTTTTCCTCCAGACACGACTCTACAAAGAGCTGCCTTTAGAAGTACCGCTTGGAGCTCAGCATATTAGGAGGGAGGGGGAGGGGGAGACCACGCTGGGGCCCCCCGATCCTGGCACAGGGCCCCAAGAACAGGAAGAGAAGGTGCTAGATTATCTTCCTTCTTCTTTAAGAATGTCTGCCAATGGCTTCAACCAAGGTCTCAATTCTGTTCCTGTTAATTAGGCTGACCTTGTGGAATCCACCAGAAGAAAAGCAGTCTGGAAAGCTGCTCTGGCTCTCTCTCTATTGCTTCTGTGTCATCACGTGACACAGCAGTTACTATGGAGATTATCAGTCGTGAGTGGATTGTCCACAAGTTGAACTTGCATCTGACAAGTCAAATTTGTCAGTTTAGGGGAAAAGTAGAGAGGGTTACTATTTTTTTTCTCAAAGAGATTTCCTTGGCTCCTCACTGTGCTGTCTTCCCCTTTCCAGCTGGGCAGGCTTTTTCCACACTGTGGTCCTAAGCTGATGAAAGGTTGTTTTATTCTCTCTTGCGTTCTGTAGAGTCTGCATGAAATCTACGTAGCTGGCACCAGTGGGTCTCTGTGATAATGTGTGGATAAAATGAAACACATCCTGTGATTCAACTACAGATCTAATAGTCGGACACCGACCACAGGTTTTTCTCTTCTGTGATGGGAATGGTACGCCCATGACTGGGTTTTCTCTCCAATAAGTATATTTAACTTCCTTCATTGGCATGAAATGCCCCCCACCAGTATACTCATGATCGTGGTGTATGTGCATGCGTGTTCCTACGTGCACACATGTGTTTGTGTGTGCGTGTATTTGCACTGCTGCTATTTGTCCCTTAGCAGGTAATGACTTTCGTGGTCTGGCTTTATCAGATGAAAAGTGAAACAGTCATTTAATAAAGGCCACCCCATCAAGTCGACCGGCTGGGAGGCTGAGATGGAGCCCTGCAAAGAAGGGGGAGACAGGCTGTGCGTCGGGGATGAAGGTTGTCAGCACGGCTTTGGTGGCAAAGGAGGCTCCCTGTGCTGGATGAGCCTGCCTCTCCTGCTCCCAAACACCTAGTTTTGCCTTGCTTCTCCTTTGGTTCAGCTCCTAACCGAGGCCTAAGGTAGTAGGAGCCCCTAGCCAGTGTCTCGTCTATGACAGACAGCCTCACACTGGAAGGGCCCCAAGTTTGAGTGCTGTAACTTGCTGTGTGGGTGTAGCTGTTAGATCTGGCCAGTGCCCATTAAGGCCTTGATCTCAGAGATGCTCTCTGCTTTTAGAAGCCTTCCTAACCCCCCAATGAGCCTAAGCTGGAACTGTGAAAGGGGGGCCTGAGGTCTCACCCCAGATGGAGCCAGAGGAAGACCTCACCGTGTGGGGAGGGGGTGCATCTGGATCCAGCAGTGTCCCTGCGTCTTCTGTTAATTATAGGGGCCAACACAGTCCCTTTTCTTCACTCACAGAAAAGGTTCCAACAGATACAGAGAGAAGCCTCTCGAGAGAAGCAGCAGCAGGGAAACCAAGACCTGCCATCTGATTCTGTGACTCCTAAGACAGACCCGCTTCATCTGATCAGCGACCGGTGACTGCACCCCAGACCGTCATTCTACTACCTGTGCGAGTCATCTTTCATTCTTAACCTCAGGTTAACTCTGGTAACCTCTACTTTTCCCCTCCTTGAAAGGTTTAAAAATCACCCTTGGGATTTTCTCTGGTCGAGGACAAAAGGAATCTTGCTTAAGACTTTGATCCGAGAAATGTTCAAGAAACAAAACAAAGAAAAACGACAAGAAAAACCGTGCAATTATAAGCACCCGTCTTTTTTTCTTTTTAATAGCTGTGGTGGTGGGAAACTCCTTTTGTTAGCAGAGCACCGTAATGCATTTTGGGGTATGGATAGGGAGGCCTGAGGCCCCGAGGGACCAGGGTCTAGAGATAATCTGCTCCGCAGGAAAAGGATCAGAAGTGAGCAACGGGGCCTGGGGGCTGGTGAGAGGAGGAGGGGGGGAGTGGTCAGCCACACAGCTGGAGGCTGACACCTGAGGGAGGACAAGTAGGGGCGATGTGGAGATACTGATACTGCTTTTTCTTGCATCGATTCCAGTAACTCATCCAGCTCCTCTGCCCACAAGGGAGGTCCCTGACTGAGGCTGGACTATCGTGGTGCCTCAGTCCTCTGGCTGCAGGACCTGGCATGATGAAGGGATAACGGAGCACCCTGGGCCTGGGAGGGGCTAATGACCTTTCCTCACTGGGAATCTGTATTGGGCAGCAGCTTGTGGGACAGCAGGGGTGGGCAATGTCACCTCAACTGCTGCAGACTCCCAGAGGGATGGTCAACTGGCTCCCACAGCTGGAGCCCTGAGGCTGGTGGCTCAGAAGACTGCCCATGACAAGTTCTGTGCTGGGACTGACCAGTGATGACCTACATTCAATATTTCATTGTTCTTTCCTGTGGGCCACAGGGTCCACCACAGGTCACCTCTCTTGGCCCCAGCCTTCAGTGACAGTCACTCGTGCCACGTCCTGCAGCCAGGACAGTGGGGCTCCAGGAATGTCAGCCTGTGTCAGGATCCTCCTGGGGCCAGAGGTGTCAGGTGAGTTACAGGGAAATAAGGATAGTGGCTTCCACGCAGAGGGATGTGCACGGCCAGAGTGCATGGCCAGAGGATGTGCTGCAGGGTGCCGTGTGTGCACAAGGGGCCTGATGCCACCAGGGGCAACTGGACACCCCCCCTCGCTGGGCCCTGACTGCAAAATCACTTGCCTGGGGACTCTGCAGTTCTGAGGCAGCCCTTGGCCACACCCCTTGGTGCCCAGGAGGAACACGAGCAGATGATGGACAAAGGTCTGTTTCTCTTAGTTCATAAGGCCAACCCTGTCTATGGGCCAGGCCCTGCTGGCGGTGCGAGTGTGAGTGTCTGTGTGTGTACATGAGTGAGTGTGTGTCTGTGTATGTGTGTGCATGTGTGTGAATGTGCCTGTCTGTGCATGTGTACACATAGGAGTGCGGCAGTGGTGAGGGGTGGGTGGGGCGGGACCCCTCTCTATGGGTCAGTTCTGGAAGCCTTGGGTTTATTGCTGGCTGGCTCACATGCCCTGTGTCCTTAGCTGGAGCCCAGCCTGCCTTTCTCCACTGAAACAACAGGGCATCGGGCTGTTCTGGGCTACTGGGGGTGTTAAGTTGGTAGGATAAGGACCATATTTCAGGCCCGAAATTCAGCTCTGGCCCAGGTGAATGGATGTTTCTGAAGATGGCCCCAGCTGAGCACAGTGCGCACTTCGCTGAGAGCGAGCTGTGGAGCTGACACAGGCCCCTTCTGTCTGTGCTAAGCCCCATCACACAGCCATTCTCTCAATCTCCCAACTCTCCTGCTGAGACTGGCACCATGAGCCCATTTTATAGACATGGAAGCAGGGACCCAGTGGCATGAAGGTGGGTCCCCCACATGTCTGCAACCTAGTTAGGTCTGAGCTAGGCTTGGGGCCGGCAGGGCCTTCTGCTCCATGCCTGCCCCATGCCAGCCTGCAAGGGTCTGCTGGGCACACAGCCATTCAGGAAAGATGTCCAGTGTTGGGGCCTCTGTAAACTGGGGTGTGGAGCCCCCTCTGTGTCTTTGTGGCCGCAGAGAACGGCCAGCCCTTCATAGCTGACAGGGTGAGGTTCTTCAGGCCCCTCTGCTCTGCTGTGTGAGTGGGCCTGCCAATGGGGAGAGCAGAGACGGGCCCCTCCCAGCTCCGTCTTCATGCCCATCTCCTTCCGTCTTAGCCACGTAATAATGATGGGCATCTTCCAGGCCGAGGGCCTTGCTGGGTATGAATGGGGGGTGGCTCGAACACTGGAGAAGAAAAGGCAGAATCATTGCCCGTCGTGTATCTTGTCAGATGTTCTGGGGAACAAAGAAAACTGTCTTCTAAGTACAGTACTCTTAGAATGCCCCATGAAAACAGAAGCTTCTTGTAAAAGCAGCACAAAACCCCCCAGATGTTTGCAACGTGGTAGCCACGGGGGAGGCAATGCCGTGGGACTATCCTGCCAGTGTCAGCTGCTCATCCACAGGAGCAAGCTGCAAGCACGAGCACCAGCTCCCAGCCGTCATTTGTTTTCCTGAGTGCTGCCAGGCGCGCGTCTCCAGGAGCCCGGCTCTAGCTCTCCTGGCTAGAGACGCAGGCCAGGAGCCAGAACCAGAAGACAAATACTGAAACTCAGCTGATGCAGCTGAAAGGTAACAGATATGGGCCTGACGGAAAAGCAGGCTCTCCATAAACCAGCCAGAAACCTGCCCTCCACCCCCGCCCGGAGGTGCAGCTCACAAGAGCCACTGGCTTGCAGAGGGCTGTGCATGCACAGTGCCTGCTGCTGGCAAGCCGGGCTGGTGCTGCAGCAGGAACGCGCCTACAGCCAGCTGGGTCCTGCTCGCAGCCTGCTTCCTCATTCCACGGCCTCTGGGACAATGGAGACTCCTCTTGAAGCCCCTAGGGACACCCCTGCCCCTCCCAGGCCACACACAGACCCATTCTCTCCAAGGGTTTGGCTGGTTCTTGATTTATACCAAGGCTCATCTTTGCAGCGGGTCCTTGGGGATGAGCTGAGGGTCACAGGGTCAGTCCTGAAGGGACGGTCCCCTCCTTAAGCCTCAGGGCGGCTGGCTGCCCTTCCAGACTCTCTGGTGCACAAATGCACACTGCCTGTCACCAAGGGGCAGCCAGGACCTCTGAGGCCTGTGCATCTCCCTCTCTGCCTTGTCTCAGGCCCAGGCTGGGATCGGCTTGCCCCATGCTCCTCTCCGGATGAGAGGGACTGATGCCACACACACAGCCCAGTGTCCTGTTTGGGGTGGGTGCCATCGCAGGGTGTCGGGAGAGGCCTCCATCAGTTAACACTCCTTAGCCCACAGCAGAGGGAGGTCCGAGTGGGGCTACAACACAAGCCCGGGGCCACACATCTGCGCTACATTCCCAGCTCCTCCAAGTGGCTGCGTGGCCTTGGACAGCTCGACTCTCCAGGCCCGTTTCCTCATCTGCGAAATGAGGGTGGAAATAGTACCCCCCTCCCAGGGTTGACCTAAGGATTAAATGAGCTTTCATGTTTCTACATAAACATGGATATACACACACTCAAGGGTATATGTGAAATTATAAATATAAGTATAAATGAATTATATATAAGTGTATAGATATGTAAACGTACATGAGATTATAAATGTGTATGGTGTTTAAAGTACTTAGAACAACGCTGGCACATAGTCCACGCTCCATAAATGTTAATTGTTGCTGTGATTGCTCTTCTTCCTCTGGTTATTATTGTTATCATGACGAGTACAGCTTTGGGACCAGGCAGGGGATTCAAATCTCCAACTAGCCCCTTAACAGCCCTACGAGCAGAGGTGAATTTCCCCAACCTACCTAAGCCTTACTCAATGTCGGTATTTTAAAATCGATTAGAGAGCCAGCCCTGATGGCCTAGCAGTTAAAGTTCGGCTGGCTCTGCTTTGGCGGCCCGGGTTCAGTTCCCGGGCACGGAACCACACCGCTCGTCTGTCAGTAGCCATGCTGTGGCAGCAGCCCACACAGAAGAACTAGAAGGACTTACAACTAGAATATACAGCTATGTCCTGGGGCTGTGGGGAGGGGAAAACAAAAAAATCGGTTAAAAATTGTGGACCTTAAACTGTATGCTTAAAAATAGTTAAAATAGTAAACTTTATGTGATGTATATTTTCCTGCAATAAAAAAAGTCACATAAATTAATATCAGATATTTGCCAGATAAATATCACAAATATGTCAAATGAAGCCCAGAATTTTAATGATAGTATTACTTAGACGAGGCAAAGTTGTGGGGAAAAAAAGTGTGTTAATTTAAAGTCAGTTTAAAAAACATTCTTCAGTAGTTGATAGTGTGGGAGGCACCAGAATGTGGGGGGCAGCAGGAGCTTGCAGACGGCCCACGGCCGTGTGTCTAGGGTCTGCCATTTACATTTGGAAGAGACCTTGACAGTGGGATCATGGTGGGCCTGGGAATCCAGGAAGTATCCAGGCAAGATGCCCATATGCCACAGCTCCTGCAGCTCTGGGATGGGACAACCATGTATTAGTGCACCAGGGGCCAGCTGGTGGCCCTGCGGATGCTGCACTTGGGCCTCTGGACAAGACCTTCTTCATGGGCAGATGTCTGGAGGAGGATCTTTCCAGCACTGTCTAGGAAAGAGGGCTACCTGCCTACTTTCGAGAACTTTCCAGAAAACATGTTCCAGCACATTCTCATAGTGTAACAGGCATCCCTCTGCCCTGCTCACTGCCAGGGTGACTCAAGATGCATTTATTCCAAAGCTCCAAAGTGAAAGGATGGTTTCAGTGTGACGCTTCCAGGTCGGAAGGTGACCCAGGAGGTAGGGGCTAAGGAGAGCTGTCATTCCTCATGAAGTGCCCACATGCCTTCCTCTTGTTGCCCAGGCAACCAAGCAGGGCCTCGGCCTCCTCACCAGGACAAGCCTGCTGCTTCCTATGGTCCAGACAAGGTTCTGGGAGGAGGAGGACAGGAGTGGTATGGACCATGAATAAGAGCCCTGCTGAGCACTGCAGGAGGACCCTCACAGGATTACAGGAAGGACGCCTCATCTGCTGAGCATCCCCACATGCCAGGCACCATGCTACGCTCATTGCCATTCACCCTTTGTCCGAATCCTTCAGAGAAAGGACTCATGATCATTATGATGATGATCATAAGAAGAGAAATGATCATGCAGAAGAGAAATCTGAAGTTCAGAGATTCAATGCTTGCCACTGGGTCTCAGCACCAGTAGGAAAACCAGAATTTGAACGCAGAATTGTCCGACCCCAAAGCAATCCTGCTTCATCTACTCCAGTACTGCCCAGATTTCAGCAATTCATGTGCCACCATTTACCTAATATTTCCCTTCAGATCAACTTTAACTCCATTTTTACTCAGGCTTTTCTTAAGCAATAATATCCATGAAATAATGGACTTGATGTGCAAGTTGCACTTTTTCCAAATCTCGTTAAAATTTGTATATGACTATTAAAATAAAATCACGAACACACCACCTGCCACCATCTTGCCAATCTCCACATCCACCACACCCTGGGAAACATCACAGAACTTTTATGTGCAAAAATGGAAATGGATCCCTACACACGTCTGCAGCGATCAGGAAGCGGATTTTAAACTGGTCACCACAGGCCGTTCAGAGAGTCTCCTGGCCAGCGATCTGCTCTCAGGGCAGTTGGGTGAGGTTTGTAGGGAGGAAATACGCAAATTGAAAGGAGGAAAGTCAGGCGGAAGCACGTGAAGATGTAAGCTGGCTGTGTGTGAGTGCCTGGTTGGTTTCCTAGGTCCGCCACACAAACAACCCAAAACTGAGCGACTAATAACAACAGAAAGTTATTCTCTCACAGCTCTTCAGGCTGAAGTCTGAGCAAGCTGTCAGCCAGGCCGCGCTCTCTCTCTCAAGGCCCTAAGGGAGGATGTTTCTTCACCTCTTCTAGGTTCTGGCAGTTGCCAGCAGTCCTTGACTTGTGGCTGCATCACTGCAATCTCTGCTTCTGTCTTCACATGGCGTTCTGTGTGTGTCTGTCTGTCTGTCTGTCTGCCTCTCTAGGTCTCTGTTTTCCTTTCTCATAAGGACACCAACCATTGAATCAGGGCCCCCCCCCCCTACTCCAGTATGGCCTCTTCTTAACTAATTGTATCTGCAAAGACCCTATTACTAAATAAGGCCAAATTCTGAGGTTCTAGGGGACATGGATTTGGGGGGACACATTCACCCCCGTACAGACGGTGCCACCATGTGCACAAGCACGTCACTCATGGCAGTTCTGGAAGGAGCATGAGGATGAATAGCAGTGGCCATTAGTGAGATGCAGCTCCATGGGGGAGAAATACTCTGGCAAGGAGGTGTGGAGGACGCTTCGAGTGTCTCTGGGCCCCTCACTGCTGGCCCTGGGCATGTGCCTCTAGAACTTTCTACCTTAGTCAAGGGAGGAGCTTAGACATCACTAGATGATCTTCAGGCTTTCAAGCCCTATGGCTATGTGACTCTGGGGGATGGCATCTGAGGACGCCCACAACCATCAGATCAGAGACAGCAAATGCATGACCCGGGTTCCACCAGGGTCCACACCACAGCTGATATCATGGAGCAGTTCACTGAAGGTGGACACACATGGATGGGAGAAAGAGACAGACTCCCATTAAGAGGAAGCAGAAGGAAGGAAGGCCCCAAAGCCTCAGGGCCCAGGGCTGAGGGCTCACTGGGGCCTGGGGCAGGCACGGCAGGAGTGCTGAGTGTCCTGTGCTTGTTTCCTGCTGACACCTCCTCCTACTGTGGTTAGGATGGTTCTAGCTGCTGAACAAGGAGTTCTAGAAGTAAGGGAGCAGAGGGAATGCTGCAATCCAGTGATGGTGCAAGACGAGCCGTGGCTGGCCGGGGTACGCTTCCGGCTCACGGATGCTGCCCCGGGGTTTGGCCAGGGTTACTCGGCCTGCAGGCTAGTGTTGCATGAAAGAGAACATCACAGTCCTGGCCTGGCCCCTGGGTTTCTACAGTGTTTAAAACCATTTGAGAACAGCAACGACACGTCCCGGTGCTGGGCTCGGAGGAAGCCTGCCCTGGAGTCTTGCACTGGCCGGCTGACCCTGCAGAACCCGCCCAGAGGCCCTGGGGACATGGCTGTGCTTTAATGTAAGGCAAGAGCAGATGGGGCGGCCTCTGCGTGTGTCCCAGGGGAGGGAATGCGGGACTGCAGGCCCTCTCATCACTGCCAGTCAGGCTGGCTTGGGATCCTCCAGCCCCGCATGCCTACTGCCACTCAGTCCTGATTAATTCAAAAGCCACACTTGAGCATTGTCCACGTGCCAGCCCTGGGCTCTGCCTCAACATACAAAGGCTTAAGGACTATCCAAGGGCCGAACCACTGGCCTTGGGGAGTGCAGAGACCGGACACACACACACACACACACACACACACATCATAACATGCATGTATGGGCAGCCTGCTCCTGGAACACCGAGGAGGGGGTCTCCTGCTCCTCCTGGTGTGAAATGGCCACTGCAGACCCCTCTGGGTGTCTGGTCAGCTCATGATGTCCCCTTGTCTGGGATCTGCCTCCCCCAGTACAGAGGTGGGCCTCAGGTAACCCAGGTGATCCATGGGAATTCGTATTTGTCAGGTTCTCCAGAAAAATAGAACCAACGGGGTACACACACACATAAAGTGATTTATTATAAGGAATCAGTTCATGTGACTTTGGAAACTGAGAACTGCAGCCCAAGACTGCAGCTGGCAAGCTGGAGACCCCAGAGGGCTGAGGATGTGGTTCCAGCCTGAGTCCAAAAGCCTGGGGCCCAGAAGGGTTGATGGTGTCAGTTCCAGTGCGAAAGCGGGCAGGCTCAAGACCCAGGGAGAGCCAATGTTTCAGCTTGTGTCTGAAGGCCAGAAAAGACCAGTGTTCCAGCTCAAAGACAGTCAAGCAGGAGGAATTCCCTCTTACTCAGGAGAGGGTCAATCTTTTTGTTCTATTCAGGCCTTCAATTGATTGTATGAGGCCCACCCACATTAGGAAGGGCAATCTGTTTTACTCAGTTTATCCATTTGAATGTTAAGCTCATCCAAAACACCCTATGCAGAATAATGTTTGACAAAACATCTGAGCAGCCTGTAGCTCAGGCCAGTTGACAAAACTTTAACATCACAGGCTTTAAGTCAATCAGAGTCCCTCCTCAGAGGAATTTTCCACTGGGAAAGAGACACCAGCTGGTCTCTGCATTAGCAGGACCTGGGACCCAGTGGGTAAAAGGCTTTGTTTCTAGACTTCCTCCCAGTCTCCTTCTCGACCCTTGAGTCCCCTAAGACCCCACCCCTCCCTGCCCCTGAATCTTGATCATATTCACTTTCTTCCTTAAATGAGTTTGGGCTGAGTTTCCCTACCTGCACCACCCCTGGGACCACTGTGAACATCAGCTCCTCTCCGTCAGGCCCTCCCTCCACTGTGGGGTCTTCACTGACTGTCCCCTGTGCCATTATCACTGGGCTGGGTCAGCCTCAGGGCGCTGGCCTGACAATCTTCCACCCTAGGCTTTGTCATAGCAATCAGGGTGAGCACTGAAGACTGGGTTTTTATTTTTCTGCATGTTTGTTTTTATCAGCAGCCATTCGCTTTCAGAGACATGTTTCGCCTGGAGGGGTCACTAACCTGGACAGCTGTGGCACCTCTCCGAGCCTCCTTTAAGGACAGCTTTAAACATCCTGCAGGTCGGAGTCTCCAGGAAGGCCCATGTAGCTGGATGTGTGGTCTTAACAGCAATTCTAGTTACTGAGGCTTCTCCCATCCTTGGCCTGGTACCTGCAATACAGTTACAACCAAAATGTCAAAGAGGAATGACTTAAAGCGAAGTTCTGGCCAGGAAGTGGGCCTTGGGAAACCTGCCTTGGGGTGCTTTGTTATGTTTCTAGAAGAGAAAACAGCAGAGAGGCGGGAGGACAGCCAACGCCATGTGGATGCGGCTGCATTTTTGCAGGACACGTGGAGATCTGTGGAATCATCTCCTCATCACGCTCTCTGGGGCATCACGCTGGTCGCAGGCCACAGCAAGGAGGACCAGAGCTCACAGCCGCAGCCTAGGAAGCAGCCTTGGAGATGACCTCAGCTGACTTCTCATCTGTCAGGTGGGGCCACGGGGCCCCGAGTTGCTCTAAGTCACACAGCCAAGCAGGAGGGAGCTGGGCTTCACACAGTCAGAAGCAAATTCCAGAGGGATGACAGACCGAAGTGTAAAAATGACACTTTCCAACCGTAAGGGAAATATCTTCGTGACCTCACAGTGAGGAAGGAAGGACTTCTTAAGCAAGACACAAAACACAACCCCAGGGACAATAGCCTGGTACACATGCCCACTTTAAAATTAAGAACTTCCCTCCATCGTCAAACAAAAAGGAAAGCTGATTGGGGTTCCTGGGTCCTTGGTCATTCCTCCTGAAAGCAACAGGGAGGGTATCATGGGAAGGGCAGCAGTGTTCCCTCGGTGCCAGGCAGGGCGCGGGCCCCTGGCAAACCTGCAGCTCCCGTAACAGTGCTGTGAGGCACGAGGGTCCCCTGTCATATGGGGGAAACTGAGTCCAGAGATGCCAGTAGCTTGTCACAATCACCAATCTGTTTGGTCAAACGGGACGCCACCTGTCACTTGCCTCTGCGAGCATCCCCTATTGATCTGCCAGTCCCCTCTCTCTCCACAATCAGTTCAGTCGCCCAGGTGCCTTTTATAAAATGCAGGTCAGACCATGTTACCCTGTCGTCAGTCCCTTCAGGGATGTCCTGATACACATCCCATAAAACCCAAGCCCCTTCCCGGCCCCCAGGACCCTAAGTCACATGGTCCCTAACTTTTCTGCCTTGCCTCTTACCACTCATCCTTTCCCCCCTGCTCCAGGCCTGTGGGCCTTCTCAGGGCCTTTGCACAAGCTGTTCTCTCACCAGAGACACTTGTCTCACTTCCTGCCTTGTAGCCAACACTCCTTATCCTTGAACACCACCACCTGGCAGAACCCTCCCCTGAGCTGGGCACACTTTCTCTTAGCAATGTACATAATTTCATTTCTATTTATTTGTTCAGCATCTGTCTGCTGGAATTGGCTGAATGTTGAAGAATGGGAAAGAACAGGCTAATTTATTCTCGACTGTACCTTTAGCTCCAACACAGTTCCTGGCACACAGTACGTGCCCAATAAAAATGTGTTGACTAAATGCCGAATCCATCCTGAAATGCTTCAAGCACCATCCCTAACAAGCTGTGTGACCTCAGGCAACCCACAGTTGCTCTCTTAGCCTCCTATGTCCCAGCAAGCCTACAGCGCCTTCCAGCTCTGACACCCTCAGCCAGCTACTCAAAGAGAAACAGCCCTACTGTGCACCAGGCCTGGTACTGGGGAGGCAGCAACAGGGCAGCCCCGCTTCGGGCTCCATCCCGTATGAGTCTAAACTCACGTGACTCTCTCGGTCTCCAGCTGCCCTGGAGGAGGCTGGCCTTCCCAAATGGTGGCCTGCTTTGGCTGGGCGGCCTCTCTGGCTGCGGAGGTCAGTCCAGCGGATGAGTTCCAGCGTCCGGGAAGGAGATACCAGATCCCAGAGGCAGAGGTAGAAAAGGAGCAGCAGCCAGTGGCCAGTTCATCCCCAGGGCAGCCGCCCCTCCCCACCGCCGACCACAGGACAGCGGCAGACCCACCCGCCCGGCCCGGAGCACCGTCACTTGGGGATGTTACTCCCACGTAAATTCTGTCTACGTGAAGACTGTTTGAGAAAGGCAAACCTCGCCTCCTCTCTCAAGCTTTGTACAAGGCCACGGCCAAATAATGAAATCTAGGACTCTGCTGGTGGGGAAGAAACCCTGGGCCCACAGCGGGCCACACTCCATCTGTGCTCGGCCACCGCGGGCAGCGAGCACAGCGCCCATAGAAGGAGCCCTCGCCAGCGCTTTCACCGCATCACTCTGCTTCATCACCAGCAAGCACCCTCCCTAGACTTTCTTCACAGTGTGGCATTTTGCTTTTTAGTGAAGTTTCTAAAATTTACCCGGCTCGTCTTAGAAGATCCCCACAGAGTCCTTCATTGCTTCAGTGCGCTTCCCAAGGAAAATAACCAAAAACCAACTGGAAGGATATTTGGAAGGAAAGTACTGGGCAGTGTGCCAAAAAGGTTGAGCTATGTGGATTCCATCCTGGGTTCCAACGCTGACAAGCTAGGCAACCTGGGCAGATCTGCTGCCCTCTCTGGTCTGTTGCTGCCTCTGCAAAATGAAGGGTTCAGGCTCCAAGGGCCCCTGGCTCTCACTTGCTGTGGTTTCAGACTTAAGTCGAGCTCTTTGCATGAGGTGAGGATGCTGGGTAGAGCACTTCCCTGAGGTAGGGCTTCCTCAGACAGGGTGGTCCCCGGAGAGGCCGCTGGGGTCACCAGGTGAGGGGCTGGAATGGGTCCTGGGCCAGGGACTACCTGGTTCCTGGGAACAGGGGAGACACAAGACAGTTCTGGCTGTTCTCTGAGGTGCCTAATGTCACTTGCAGAGATAAGTACTCTGATGCAAAGAAAGTGGAGGGAAGGAGAAAGGAGTTAAAATGGATTAAGGGCCAATGAGGCACCACGCCCTCAGTTGATGGGGGACCTCAACGATCTCCTTGAAGCCCCCAGCAACCCTGCGAAGCGGAGAGTATACCCCCACCTGATGCCTGAGGAAACTAAGGCTCAGACAGGCTGAGCAACCTGCCCTGAGCACACAGCTAGGCAGTGACAGGGGGACAATGCGTAGCCAGGCCCGTCTGAAGCATACACCCCATGCTGCCTCGCATGGAGGAAGGGAGAAGGGCCGTCTGGGAGAGCAGGTTTGAACCCACAGCCCTGCCCTGTCCTAACTGAGCTGGGTCCTCGTCACAGATCTGCAGACACATCGGAGAGCCATTCCAGTTAGAAGGTCCTCAGACATTTGTCAAACTAAGCATTAGGCGCAACCAACAGATATCCATGGGCACCCCTCCCGAGAACCCACACGTGAGTTTTGGTTCAATACGTCTACCTCGCAGACAAACACTTCAAAGGGAAAGCGTGTGTCTGGTCATTGGGATCAAGAGCAGCTTCAGGGTCCAAAGGGCCATGAAGTCCCCTTGGCACCAGCCCCGAGGCCAGCTGCGCCAAGCTGGAGGTGGTGGGTTGGACGTGCATTGACTGAGATCGTTTCCTGGCATGATCTGTTTGCAGAGAAGACTCCAGACTGTCACGGAGAGTTCACCAAGTCAACGTGCAGGGTAAAGGCGAGGCCAGAGTGGGGCTGAGGAAGACGCAGCTGAATGGTGGCAGAGAGATGACCTGGGTGTTGGGGTACAAGAGCACCCAAGGTCTAGGTCATAGGGGAGAGTTGAGCTGAGCCAGGGAAAGTGGGAAAGAACATTAGGGCTGGAGCTGAGGAGGCCAGCTCAGGTTCTTACTATGTCATCACTCGGTCCCCTGCGTGCTAAGTAATAAATGTCCTACATTGGAAAGCGTCCATGCCTTCCTAGCAGACTCACCAGCGGGCGTGAGAACTCAGGATGGGCGTGGATTCCAAACCCACAAGCAGAGCTCTCTGCAGCATATTCTTTATAGTTCCCATGTGCTGCAGAGGTGGGGAGGTAGGAGACAGCACGGGGTCCAGAATGTTGCCATCTGACAGTGGCCTCGGGTTATGGAATCCGGGAGGGGATGTGGCTGGGTCATTGTGGAAGGCAGGGCAGGTGGCAGTGGTGGCAGATGTGGGTCCTCCCCAGACGCACACCTGGCCTGCCTGGCCTTGGCAAAATCGCCAGGGAGAGGCAGTCACACTGAAGTGCTTCTTAAAAGCGATTTTTGTTGTGAAATGTAACACACACTTTATGAAATGTATCCCACATACAGAAGAGTGCGTGAAACGTGTCCGAACAGTTACAGAGTCGTCGTAAAAAGAACACTCAAGTATCTGCAGCCAAGGTTAAAAAAAAATAATAGCATCCTACAGGAGAGTCCGGAAGTTACCCCCAACCCCGGGGTCCTCCTCCTGCCCTCCAGCAGGGGGAAGGACCTCCGGACTTTTATGTTAGCCATTCCCTTGCTTTTCTTTATAAGTTTTACTACTTATGTATGATCTCTAAACAATATGTTGTTCAGTTCTGAGAAAATGAGTAGCGAGCACAAACCCAGCTGCCTGGAGAAAGGGAAACACAGCCCCATTAAACAGAGGCCCTAGGAGAAGTTCAGCTGAGGCAGGGTGTCTGGCCTCAGCTCCGCTGATAAGGACCCATTACCTGGTGTCCCGGGAACGGGGCCAAGAGGCAGCTCGTTCTGCCAGAACATCAGCTCCTGCAGAGAAACCCAGGCGATGAGGCCCCGGGGGGCAGAGGGAGGCGGCTCGTGTCCTGAGAAGCCCCCACCACTTCTCCGTCCTCCTCATCTGCTGGGGTCGGGGCAGAAGTGATCCTACACACAGAGAACCCCCCGCCCCAGAGCATTTGGGGTGGAGGAATGAGACAACTGAGTGTGTCCGTCCTGGCAGGCAGCACCAAAAGGGTGTAGGGATTAACTGAACCTATGAGGAGTAAACAAGGTGGCTCTGTGCTGCTGGGGGGGGGGGGGGGGGGCAGTGACGCACGATGAAGTAAGACCCTAGGGGGTGGGTGGCTGGAGACTTCTAGAAAGAAAGATGTCTACTCTAATGTTCAATTTGGAGTCCTTCGAATAATTCCACTGATAAATATTGATTGAATAACTCTATGAGCCAGGCTGCCCCACCCACCATTCAGTACAGTCTGTTACACACACAATTGTCTTTTGAAACTGAGTTTTGGTGACATCAGTGAGGGTCTAGGGATTGTCTCTGGGTTTGAGGACCCGGGCAGACCAGCACACAGTGGAAGCAGAAGCTTGGAGCTGGGTTGTGGAAAGCTATGAAAACCCGCAGCAACTTGGGGTAATCTCATCTAGAGGTTTAAGGGACCCTCCACCCCATTTCCTCAGGCCTGGGCTTCTCTCACTCTCCCACGGAAGGAAATTAACATTTAATAAGTGCCTACTGCATGTATTCTATCTTTGACTCACCCTGGATTTAAAAAAACCTTTATCACTGAAGGCCTGACGGCACCCAGGCCCGGGAAGTCCTCTGGTTGTAACTGAGGCTCCAGAAGAACAGCTTGGGGCAGCACAGATTCACCTTCTGCTCGCGGCCGGGCCCCTTCCTGTTGGGGGAGAAGGCTGTGGGCCACTGTGAGCAAGGCCGTGCTAACCCTGAGGAAGGAGCCGGGCCAGGCCCAGGGTGAGCGCCCTCCTGCCCTCATCAGGATGCTTCCTTTTGGGAAATTGAAGGAGGGCATGAAGATTAAATGGAGGAAAATCCCTCAGCAGGCGCAGAAAATGAAATTCACTCAGCTCGCCCAAGCACCAAACAAACAAAACGCCAAACAAAAGATAGAGAAAGACACAAACAATAAGTAAATGTCACACGCCATGCTCAACATCGGCATCTGCTTTTCCATAAGGCTGTGAGTCCAAACTGTGTTATATCAAGATGAGTGATCGCCCCTCAGACAACAGGATTTACCAAACGGCAATGACAATTAGCCTCCGGATTAATAAATGTTACACAGCCTCCCGATAAATATCAAATAAACTCAAAAGAAGCCTAAGAGGTTGGAGTCATCCTCCTTGCATTGATAGAGGAAAGTGACCTCAGAGGAGAGGCCTGTGGGTGAGGAGGGATCCGAGAGCCAGATGTGGCTTCTGCAGATGTGGCTTCTTGCGGGCACTGGGATACCCCTTCTAGGATGTGGGGAGCCCTTTCAGGAACAGCAGCAGATGCATAATTGTAATAAAAACTCCAACACTTCAGGAAATTCGTTAGGTAGTTAGTAAACAAGGATTACACCTCTAATTCCTTCTTCGAATTCTGATTTTGGACCCTGGACTCAAAAACAATTATGGCATTTCTAACTGTTGGTTGAAGTTTAGCCACTGTGGAAGTTACCATTTCCTGGAGCGGAGGGAAAAAAAGATAAAAAATTGCTCTAGAAAGTGAAATTGGATTTTAAAAAATCAATGAAGTAACCACGCTATTAAAATGGAAAATAAGTCTGATGTCATTCTGAAAAATAAAAGGGTTGAGTCACCTGCCGAGCCACTTAATTAAGCACAGGAAGTAACAAGAGAGCTTGAGTGATTTTCCCCGTTAATGTCAGTATTTCAAAATGAGTGAGGCGTCAGGCCAAGAACATTCCTTCTAATCAGAGAGTGAAATCGGTTCTTTTGCCTCAGGACATCTTGATACATTTGAAGTTGACGAAGAGCAAAAAGGAATGTATTAAAAATTATCCCAACTGTACCCAAACAGGGGAAAGAGTGAGCTTTCTGCTCCGGGTCCCTGGGGCGGTGTGTGATGAAGGCCGCGGTGTGGGCACTGGACCCTCTGGAACAAGAAGGCACTCCGGGTAGGCGTGGGGGAGCCTCACCCACCTTCACAAGGTCAGAGGATGCGAAGGTCTTCCCAGCATCCCTCAGGATTGTAGTCTCTGAGAGGGTGGGCAGCCAGGTTTGGGCTCTGACAGAAGTGATGGTGGGACATACAGGGGAACTCTGAAGAGAGTCTTCCTTTTCCCATCTGAGCCAGTGTGTGTGTGTGTGGGGAGTTCATGCAGGACCTGGCTGGCGGCCCTCCCGCTTGCCCCTGTCAGCCCCAGGGAGCAGTTAGGCCTGGGGTCCTGTCCCTAGCAGAGCAGCCCTGTTGGAATACCCAGCTCCCCCCCAGGGAAGACTGGGGACTCTCAAAGTTGGGGGGGCTCTGAGTCTGGGTCCCCTGAGCCACGCTTGGAGAAGCTCCTGAGGTCACTGCTGCATCCCAAACTACTGTGAGGAGAACCAGGGTCTGTCCCCTGAGGCCTGCTGCTCAGTGCATTGTGCCCCACCCACTCCCTCGGCTTATCAAAGGTCTGTTTCCTTTCCGCTGCTAGGATTAGCATAGTTCACACCGAGGTCTTTTGATGTTGGTGGGTTATTTTATGTTCATTATTACTATTTAACTTTGCCAGGAGCACAACAATGTGGAAACTCTAATCCCCACGTCTGACCTGGTTTGGACACGGTTAGAAACTGGGCTTGTTCAGAAGAGCGGAGCACCCACACAGAGTGTGGCCACCAGCCAAGTGCAGCTGCGAGGGGTCCCGGACACACGCTCAGAGAGGGGATGGCCTCTCCGACTGGAAGTGTGGAGTCTGCCTCCCTTGACCAGTCAGGCTGGCCGCTCTGACCAGCTGAGCTTCACTGGTGTTAAAGCCAAAGGGGGGGCCACATCCCGCAGCTCCAGCTGTAGGCAGCGCCCTCCGCCCGGAGGACAGCCCAACGCTCCCCCCATGTTAACATGGATAATGCGCCGATTGTAAGATCGGCCGCTATCAGATGGGATTTCCTCCCTGTGAGATTTCTTTATTATTCCTCCTGAAGTTGACAATATAGCACTGGGTTTTCCCTTGAACTTTCTATATCTTCCCCTTCCCCCACCCCACTCCAAATAGGCCTGCTCAACAAAAACACAGCCAATAAATATTTGCTGTTCACAATTTTTAACCCATTAGCTGTTGAGAACCAGGTAAACTAACCCTATTCCTCTTTGGAGGACCGTCCTGAAGGCAATAGCTGCCACCTGCGTTTATCTAATGCCAACAGAGCACGGGGTTGCAATGCCCGGAGCTTGGGGAATAAGAGGGTGTAATTAACACATGAAGGGCAGGGGTGGAGTCTGATGGTTAAGTACACTGCCAGTAATATTGAGTCTTCTCGCTTGGAAAATCTTTTCTAATTAGAGCCCACCGGGGCCCAGGGTAGAGGGAGGGCGGAGCATTGCATCCGAGTGAAATAGACATGGCTGGGGTCCAGCACGGCAGGTCCGTTTCCCCGTGCTGCCCACCTCCCCTTTCTGAGCCTCAGTTTCCTCATTTGCTAAATGGGACCAGTCACTGAACCTTCTTTGTAAGGTCGTGAAGAGACTCCTGAGATAGTCCTGGGACGAGTTCTGCATGGTCCCCAGGACGAGATATGTGCCGAACTCTTATCAGTAGCTACTGGACCAATGTTTTTGTTCTAATGCAGCTCTTGTTTTAGATAGTGGATTGAAAATGCAAGAGAGGAAATCTGGATCAAACTTTCATGGTTGTTGGTATCATCTGATCTGGCTTCATCTTTGCAGGATTTCAAATACCAGCAGAGTAGGGAACATCGGCGCAAGAAAGAACACCTGGGTCCAGAGCCAGCTGGAGACCTGGGTAAAATGTTCTCTGCAAATCGCGGTGGATGCTTCTCTAGAGAACCAGCTCAGGGTAGACTTACCCCTGACTCAGGGACGGCAGGGAGTCAGCAGGACCTGCACAGGGCACCTTCCTCAGACTCTCTGCCCAGCATTCCCTGCTGTCCTCCACCAGCCAGACGAGGAGAGCTGGGGACATGGGAACATCCCTGGGGAGGCCTGCAGAGGCAGAGGCGGTGTCCAGCGGCAGGCACTTGGGGCCTTTTAAGAAACCTGTTCCCGAGGTCCACGTCCCCTCCCCAGGTGCACAAACTCTCCTCCCCATGGGATAGCACTGGGAGAGCACCCTCCTGAGGGATGCATGCTCCTCAAGCTGTGAGCCAGCCTTGAATTCCAGTCACGTCCGCAAATTTCATGGAGATGAAATCTTGCTTGAAGTTCAAGTGTCACTTTAAATCAGGTGTCAGCCAGTCGTTGCAGGAGGAGAGAGGAAATGGGGAGATAAAAACTCAGGCAGCTGACACCATTCTCCCTGGGGTAGCAATACCCAGCCCTCAATTCCTAATTCCTAGGAAGGCCTCTCCCCAATCTAGGCAAATCCATCCTCCCTTTGTGTCTCAACACTGTCCCTATATCCCCACCCATCCCTATTCATAGCCTCTTTGCTGTTTCTGTCCGACTAAGGGGGTCCTGGGGTTCAAACCTTGGTTCTGCCCCTCACTGGTCGCAGGCCCCACCTTGGGGAAGGTGAGCGCTCTGCCCACTTTCTCATACGAAATGGGGACTGTCCAAGAGTTGGCATGTTTCCAAGGGTGCAGGGCCTAGCATGGAGTTGACCTATTTCTTTTCCCTCTCTTGATCACCAGCCTGGCCTGCCGCTCCTCTGGAACCCTTCCCTGTGTGACTGACCTCAGCCCCTGCTGTCGCAAACTTACTGCTCCCCACACCTTCACCCTGGCCTTGGTCCTCTGCCAGCCAGGCCCTGACCCCTCTCTTGGCTGCCTGCCCTGCATTTGACCTGGCACCAGCACAAATGTGCAGGCTGCTGAGACCAAGAACAGGTCGCACTTGTCACTCTCATTCGAGAGGAGTCATTTCTATGTCCCAGTGATCAGCTGCGCAAGGAGAAAAGGGTGACATCACCAGACTTCCACAGTCTCTGCGCAGGGAGGTCCCTCTGCGTGTGCCCTGGGGGAGCATCGCCCTGCCTATGGACATGCCCAGAGCAGTCTCCTGCTCAGCCTCAGTGGGGAGGACCTGAGCTGCAGCTGCCAAGACTTGGAGAGCAAGGCAGTGGGGTCGTCATCTTTTTATGGGAAAGCAGAGGGATTTTGGGCTGTTCTGCCGAAGTCAAAGACCCACAAATTTTCCATCAGGCACCAGCTACTCCAGATGCACAAACATACCCTAAGATTCTTAGAGAGGAAATATTTATAAAGCCTCGTATGGGTTCTGACCCTTGATTCTCAGTCCAGTGGGATCTGGATCTTTACCAGGAGAGGCATGATTTATGATATGTATCAGGTTTTTGACTGTGCCTCACCCATTCCTGCTTCCTGTGGGCTCCCCGGTCTCCTTTGGGGGATGACTTCTCCCCCATGGTGTTTGGTGTGAGTGGGAGAATGATCTCAGGTGCCATCCTCCACCATGGAAGTCCAGGAAGCAAAAGGCTTTCTGTCCTGGCTCTCACAGAGGGGTATATGGGACCTAGCCCTGGCTTGGAGGTCCTCACCCGGGGTGACATCGGCAGTGAGTGAAGCAGAGACAGAGGGTCAGCAGGTCCAGCTGGGACCCAGGACAGATAGCCTCCTCCATGAGGAAAGGGTCATGCTTCCTGCTTTCCCAGACCTCTGGAGCAACGCGGGATCCCCTCCCCAAATCCCTGAGCCCTCGTCACCTTCCACTGCATTCTTTTGTCTGAGCTGGCTGGGATCTCTTTCTCGCAGTGATGGAATCCTGACTGATGCCGCCGGGGGACACTGCCTCACCTGGGGTGTGCTCCCTTAAAGCTCCATGGGATCCACGACAGTAGCCTGGGTATAAATGCCGTCAGAGACAGAGATGAGAAGATCTGGCGTGCATGCATGCGAAGTGGTGTGTTCCTTCTGGAGAGGGTAGTTATTGCTAATATCTGTAACTGATGCCTCTCTCTTTTGGGAGAGCTTGGGGGTGTGTGTGTGTGTGTGTGTGTGTGTGTGTTTGTGTGTTTCTTACCATCAAATTAATAGAATGTAGTTTTCTTTGTTGTTGCTTTTCAAAAATAGAGTGACTTCTATGCCTCGGCATGCCCCCAACCTGGGAGGCCTCCAGAGCACCCCAGTGGCCAGCAGCTCTGCATTTGCAGAAATGCACACGGCCATTCCATTTTGCCTGAGGAATAGCTACAGTTACCACATTTGTTGGCGTCCCAGGACAGGACCCTGTGGAACTGAATGCTGACACTCACCCTAGCCATATGGATCCCACAGGTGCCTCCGTGGCCGAGGCAAGAGCCCTCCAATCCAGAATCCTATCACTTAACACTGCTGAGGGGTGAAGCTCTGGGACAGATGGTGGCCTGCAAAGGCCAGTGGTTCGTCCCAACATGTTCTCAGTGACCTATGATGAGAGTGTAATCCTATAAGCCACACATTTGTCTCAATCTATCTTTTCTTAAAAAAGTGTACAACTCAGCGGCATTAAGTACATTCACAATGTTGTGCAACCATCACCGCTATCTATTTCCAAAACTTTTTCACCACCTCAAACAGAAACTCCTGTGCCCATTAAGCAATAACTCCCCATTCTACCCCTCCCCCAGCGCCTCGTGACTACCATTTTACTTTCTGTCTCTATGAATTTTCCTATTCTAGGTACCTCATACAATATTTGTCCTCTTGTGTCTGGCTCATTTCAATTAGCACCATGTTTTCAAGGTTCATCCATGTCATAGCGTGTGTCAGTACTCCATTCCTTTTTAAGGCTGAATAATATTCCATTGTATGCATATACCACATTTTGTTTATCTAGCCATCGGTTGATAAATGTCTGGATTATTGCCACCTTTTAGCTATTGTGAATAATGCTGCAATGAACAGTAGCATCCAGGTGTCTGTTTGAGCCCCTGTTTTCAATTCTTTTGAGTATATTTCTTGGAGTAGAATTGCTGAGTCGTATAGTAATTCTAACTTTTTGAGGAACCACCAAACTCTTTTGCACAGCAGCTACACCATTTTACAATCTCCTTAGCAACGTATAATTTCATCCCATCTTCTCTAACACTTGTTATTTTCCATTTTTATTATTATTATTGCCATCCTAACAGATGTGAAGTGGTATGTTATTGTGGTTTTGATATGAACGTCCCTAAGAACTAATGATGTTGAACATCTTTTTATGTGCTTTTTGGCCAGTTATGTATCTTCTTTGGAGAAACAGCTGTTCAAATCCTTTGCACATTTTTCAACTGAGTTGTCTTCTTGTTGTTGAGCTGTAAGAGTAGTTCACATATTCTAGATATTAAATCCTTATCATATATATGATTTGCAAATATTTTCTCCCATTCTATAGAATGTATTTTTACTTTTTTGATAATGTCCTTTAATGCACAAAAGTTTTTAATTTTGATGGAGTCCAATTTATCTATTTTTTTCTCTTGTTGCTTATGCCTTTGGTGTCAAATCTAAGAATCCATTGCCAAATATGACACCATGAAGATTTACTCCTGTGTTTTCTTCTAAGAGTTTTATGGTTTTTAGCTTTTGTATTAAGGTCATTGATCAATTTTGAGCTAATTTTTGTGTACGGTACAAGGTAAAGCTTCAACTTTAGTCTTTTGCATGTGGAAATCCAGTTGTCCCAGTACCATTTATTGAAGAGACTGTTCTTTCTCCACTGAATGGACTTGGCACTCTTGTCAAAAATCAGCTGGCCACGGATGTATGGGTTTATTTCTGGACTCTCAATTCTATTCCATCGATCAATTTGTCTATCCTTATGCTGGTCCCATACTGTTTGGATTACTGTAGACTTGTAGTAAGTTTTGAAATCTGGAAGTGTAAGTTCTCCGACTTTGCTTTTCTTTTTCGAGATTGTCTTGGATGTTTGGGGCTCCTTGAGATTCTATATGAATCTGAGAATAGGCTTTTCCATTTCCGTAAAAAAGGCTGTTGAAACTGATAGGGGTTGCACTGAGTCTGTAGATTGCCTTGGGTAGTACTGACATCTTAACAATATTAAGGCTTCCTGCCTATGAACACAGGATGTCTTTCCATTTGTTTGGGTCTTCTTTAATTTCTTTCAGTAATCTCTAAACCTTTCTTGAACCTATTTGTGTCTATGACTTACATAACCTCTCAGGATAATGAGGGCCATATGCTTCCCTTACTCACTACATAAATTAGTCTTAAAGCCAGTAAACGATGCTGTCTCTTTCAATTTTTGAAAGCCCCCTTAATTTCAGTATTCTCAGTTTTGGTAAGCAAATCCCGGGGTGTGCTATTGTTAGCCTTCCTGATTTCCTTGATATTGTATCTACGCCCTCTCAGCCACCGTCTTCACAGATGAAAAATCCTCACTCTTTTTGGTGTCCTCAGACAGAGATTCATCAGTGGTCATTCTCCCATTTCTGTTGTGTTTCTGATCCAATAAGCAAACTTAGATCCAACCAAGTTGGGTACAGCTCAGTCTGCTTTAACGTTTGGGTGGGAGAGACCCAAGGCATTGAAAAAGAGAGCCAGAAACTCTCCTCCCATGAGCCCCATTCAAAAATGGAATGTTGATCATATCTCCATCCGCCATGGCAAGAGGTACTGGGAACCCCCGGCCTTGACCACTGGAGATCACAAGGCGAGGAGTCACAGAGTGAGCAAGAAAACCCAGGGTAGCAGAGGAGATTTCCAGCTGGGAGTTTAGGACAATTCTCATGGAGGAGGAGCCATCTGAAGTGGGGCCTCAGGGCAGGGGCTGCTTAGACCCACAATTCATCGAATGTCCTCAGAAAGCAGTGTTGAATTTTCATGAACGGGCTTCAGGAAGAACCTGAAGCTTCTAAAAACTAATGATAAATTTTACTTTTTTTTTTTTTTGAGGAAGATTAGCCCTGAGCTAACATCTGCCACCAATCCTCTTCTTTTTTGCTGAGGAAGACTGGCCCTAAGCTAACATCCATGCCCATCTTCCTCTACTTTATATGTGGGACGCCTGCCACAGCATGGCTTGACCAGTGGTGCGTAGGTCTGCACTCAGGATCAGAACTGGCAAAGGCTGGGCCGCCAAAGCAGAACATGTGAACTTAACTGCTGCATCACCAGGCCAGCCCCTGAATGCTAAATTTTAGATATATTAGGATATATGCATTTATAAGGAAAAAACATCCATGGCTTTCATTAGATTCTCAAAAAAGTGGGTCAGCCTCAAGAAAGATCCTTCCTAATGAGGGACGGATCGCAGGGCTCCTTCTGCACTTGTTGGAGAGCTCACTGTGGGCATGGGGAGTTGTTATATGTACATGGGCCAGAGGCTAATGCTTCACGGGCTCTTACCCTAGATTCAAGCTGCCTTTGTTGTCCTAAAACTGTGTATTTGTTTAATGTTTTTATCTTAGTGTGTTTTTCAGGAAACAGTCACTTTCATTTGATGCTTGGAGGTCATGACCCCCATAACTGAGCAGTTGCCTTCTATGCAACATGAATAGTTGGTCCTTGACCACAAGCAGCTGTTTCCCAAAGCTCAATGCTGATGAGCGTATGTTAAAATAATTGCCTATTTATTAATCTACAAATAGACATTAATGTTGGAGTGACCTTTTCTGTTTGTCTATGAATGGTCTGCTTCTTAACAATTCATGTTGCTTTTATAAAGGCAGTTGATGTTAGTTTTCTGGTCTTTTCATGGTATATGAGCAAATAAACTATTGATACTCCAAAAAAAAAAAAAAAAAAAAAACAAACCAAACAAACGAAAACCTAAGAACCAGAAGCCAAGTTCTTCCGGTGAGGAGACAAGAGATATAACTGCAGAGCCAGAGGCAGAGCTGGTGCAAAGGAGGGAGGCCCAGGAGGGACCGACAGCAAGAGACTTTAGATAGCAGAGAAAGTCCTGAGTTCTTGGGCTGCCGAAGGACCAGGGGGAGAAACCCAGACTTTGAAGGGGGACAGAAGAAAAGTAACCCAAACTGGAAGCTTCAGAGTCGACTGTCAAAGCTCAGTGCAAAAGCTCACTTCTGGTGGGCCTTGACCACAATGGCCAGCCCCTGGGTCCGGCGCCTCTTCCAGGGGCGCCCTGAGAGCGCCAGCCTCGCCCTTCCTGGGTTCTCCCTCCGGACCAGGCACTCCCCAGAGCAGCCAAAGGGGCCTGGCACATAACAGCTGTCCTGAGTGTCTAGACTTGGCTCCCCACCCCTCCCCAAAGGCCGAGGACCCCCTCATTCTCAGAAGGTGACCCTCTGGAGGACTGGGCTGCCACATCAGTCACGTGGGCATGGTGATCATGCTGACTCTCTCCTGGGTGTGTATTCCAAAGATAAGCTGTGCCAAACGGTCCTCTAACTGTGACGATGACACCCGGACTGGGTTCCCTGGAACTAGGATTATGCAAAACCTCTAACCCCTGCTGCTCCCAGTGCTGCTGTCCGATGGGTCTGGAGTGGCGGGCTCCTGCTCGCTCACCTCACCCGCATGCTGGGCTGCTTCCAAAGCAGGTAGCAGGACTGTTGGCAAAGCAGAGTTGTGGGAAGAACTGAGAACAGGCACAAAACTTTCCGTTGGTTTCCCAGCTGAGACTTCCCTTTTTGCACAGTCTCCAGTGCCCCTGGCTTTGGTGGCAGGGGGAACTGCGGTGGGCAGGAGCAGACCGGAGCATGATGCCACTCAGCACCCACATGGAGGAAGGTCTTCTGTGGGCACAAGAGGCCCCCACTCAGCGCCGGGGGGCCACGGCCGAGCGGTCCAGAGCATGCAGCGGCTTCTGCCTTTTCCAGACCAGCCTTGACCTCTGTCCACCCAGAGAAACAAGTGTTCTCATTTTGACCAACTTGATGGGAGAGTCTGACAATTCACACCTGACCAGCAGCATACCACTGCAATCGTAAAATAGACATATCATCACGTTTTCTCATGGACAAGCCGCCCTCTTGTTTTCTCTGTTCTTCCATGATGGCATCTGCTGGCTGCTGAGTCACACACAGGTGGCATCCAGCCCATCCCACAGGGATCAGCTCTTTGGCCGTTTCAGCCCGAAGTTCCCCCATGAGTCAGTAAACCTGGGACGTCACCGGGCAGATGTTACGGAGGTGACACAGCAGTCACAGGGCGTGGGCCAGGGGCGAGTTCTGAATCTTTGAAGAGGAGGGCTCACACTCAAGTTCATTTCAAATAAGCTGAGTCATGGCCGCTTCAAGGAAAATGCTCGGCTCTAGAAACCAATGGCAAACCCCCAACCCGGGGTATTTTTTGCGGTGAAAATTAGGAAGTTTCTACAAAACGGTATTTCAAGTAGAACTAGATCGCTTCTTTCTGATGAAATTTGTAATTTTCTATAAAACGTTAAAAATGAAAAGGTAGAAAAGTAAATTTCTCGCTCCTGCTAGAGTAATAAACAGTGGTTCATATATTTAAAAATGTAAATCGACTTCCAAATTGACAGTTTGCTCTGAATTCAGCACAGAAGTGGGAGGGTACAGGAGAATGGGGAAGACCCGGGCCAGAGATTTCACAACTCACTCAAGATTCGATCGAGGTATCTGTTCTTTTAATGTCTGTGGTGATGCTGACACAGGCGGTTTGGTTGCTTGGTTGGTTTTTGGATGGAGCGTCTTCCTGAAGCATCTTTGCTTCTTCTGGGGTGGGTCTCCCCAGCCGTGCTGAGCCCTCTCGAGTCCTGGGCGGCTGGGTTGTGTCGTGTCGTCACAGTGGGGCGAAGGCTTTGTGGGGGCAGCTGGGGTGATTTCCTGTGCTCTCCCTGGTGCAGGGGCCTGAGTCCACTCTGGAGACGTGAGCTTGGGGTGGAAGGTGGGCTCACGTCAGGCTGCCAGGCTGAGCTCCCTCAACAGCCATCCAGTGCCCAGGGAGGAGGGCCCTCTGGGGGACCAAGACCCTCAGGGCCGCCCCCTCCTGGGGGATCTCTGGGGGAGCACGCTTGAGCTGCCCCAGCAGGTGGAGAAGGTGGGTAGTGGGGAAGCCAGGCAGACCCGTGTCCTGTCTGTCCTCAGACCTCCCCGCCAGGTGGGAGCCTCCTTAGGGTGTGGCAGGCAGAGTCATGGACCCCTCCTCTCTGACTCATCAGACAGATAATCCTCACACCCTCTGTCTCCCAGGCCCCCTTCGGACTGCTGATATTCTCTCGCCCCTTCCCCCTGCCCCCCAAACTGGTGTGACTTTATCACCTTGGTGGTGGGCTTGTTTAGGGGAAGAGGGGAGGTCCATGGGCCAGAACCACCCACCCACAGCTTCTACAAGTCTCCCCCCGCCCAGACCTACGTCCCCAGGAAATCCCTGCACAGCCCCTTTGTGGAATACTTCCCCGAAACGCTCTTGTCTTCGCTTCCTCTACCAACATGGTGCCTCACATTGGAACGTTCCCAGACCGCCGGCATCATGCAAGCCAGCACCCAAGGCTTCCCACTTGGCCAACTTTGCACGCTCCTCCTCAGTGGTAGGTTTTCATTTTGTGAAGCCCTATCCAATGGCTCTAAGCCAGATGGCAGAAACAGCAGAACACCTGATCACGGTCTCCCTGTCGCCTCTCGCCCTGACCCATGTCTCATTTGCCGCCTGTCCTGCTCTCTAGCCCTCCAGCCCAGCCTTCCATTTCTTTCTGCCTCCTCCTCCCGCTCCCCCTCTCTTCTCTCCTTCTTCTCTTCATGCTCCCCTTTTTCAACCTTGACCCTCCCTAGGACCCAGAGCCTGATGAGGCCCAAGAGTGACAGCCCTTACACCTCATGGGCTCCGCAGGCCCCTTCCTTTCTCCCAGAGGCCCAGGGACGCTTTCCTGGTTTTGGTGAAACACTGACCACTTATTCTGACACTTAAGATTCCCCTCCTCCAGCTGGCCCAGGCCAGGGAGCAAGCCCCCACCGTCCCGGATCCCCCTTCACTGCTGTCCCTAAGGATAGGTGCAGGCCCTGCCCCCAGCTCCCTCCCTCCTTCCCAGGGACATCCTCTCATCAACCTGCTTCTCCTGATCCTGCTGCACCAGCCCTCCTCCTGCTACACGGCTGGAATTTCCAAGGCCCTCTGGACCAGGTGGCCTCCCTCCCAACCCAAGGATGTTCCCCTGGGGTGGCCTGTCACATAAATTCTTCCAAGAATTTGTTGGCAGGAAAAAAAATTCCCCAAAGAATCCGTCTGTTTTCTTCTACTAGACAATAAGAGCTGCGTGGCGCTGCTCTCCTTTCCTCACCAGAAGGTCAGAGCCACGTGAGAGCTGATTACCGATGCCATCACAGCCCCCTTTTCTGTCTCCTTCCTTCTGCCTTTGTCTGCTTTATTCTTGGGCGTGTGGCCCTGTGTGCTCACCGGGAGTCGAGTGCAAGCCCGGGGAACTGGGAGGGAAGGCTGTCCAGCCGGCCCTGCGGTCTCGACACACTGCCCTGGCTCTTCCCCTCGCCACGTCCCGGAGGCCCTCCCAGCATTCATACCCACTGCAGAGTCCCCTCTACAGTTTGGATCAGGGTCCTGCACTCCCCAGACTCTGGCCTTGGGGTCACAGCGCCCTCCGGAGCAATCTCTGGCCCTCTCCACCCCATGAAACAGGAGTTGTCCAAAGCAAGAGAAGCCTTTTGCCTGGAAGATGATGCCTCCCAGCCTGCAGAGGCTCCTAGCCAGTGAACCGAGCTTCTCCCCTCCTCCTCGGCCAGCTCCCATTTTGTGCCCCATCTGGGGCAGCAGCCGGAAAAGGTGAGGAAGAGGGAATTTTGGTCTCACAGGTGGAGGAAGGAGAGCTTGGCGCTCAGGGAGGTCAGCAACTGTCAAATCAGTGTGTCCGTGAGCACGGCCACCCCTGGAGGAGGTTCTCATTCCATTCCTGGATGAGGCTTCATCCAAGCAGGCCGGGGTGGGGTTTGCAGTGAAGGCTGACAGACTCCCCTCACCAGGCTGTGTCCCCAAGAGTTGGGAGGTATTTCTACAACTTCCTCCTGCCTCCCCAGACTTCTACACAGAACAATAAACAAGACAGGAACTTGCAGCCAGCAGGGCACTGTTTCTTTGAGTGTGGCAGCTGTGCCTCTCGCTAAGCCTCAGTGCAGACCCAGGGCCCTTTTCCCTGGGGAGCAAGGCCGCTTCCTGTAAGCCTCGATTATTTTATTTAGCTGAGCATCATGCAGTTATGGTTGAAGATTGGCCTTAAATGATAACCTGCATCCAGACATTAAGACCATCCTATCTTTTCTTATTCATATGCACACCCCAAGGAAAATAGGGGTGTAAAAATCACTTACAGTAAGTGTAAGCATGGCATTGGAGCCGCTAACAAAGCCAAAAAGATGCTTCAGATAAAGTGCAAAGTTTACAACAGAGCCTGTGGCCTCCACGAGTGCCATCAAACACAAGTGTGGACAGACACCGAGGCGTTTGAGGCCTCCAGACATCACAGTGTCGCACTGGTTTGTGGAGTAAGAGTGTGTGTTGGGTAAAGAGTCATCCTTTAATTCCAGACTTGGCATCAAACCTGCTCATGGGGTTAAAGCCGCCATTGTCTCAGCCCCACCTCTGCCGCAGCACCTGCCAATCGGCCCGCTGTCAGCTATACGGAAGGACGGCTCCGTGTCTGCTCACCAAATGGGCCAGCGTCTGAAACAGCCTCACAAATAAACACGGGTGTGAACACACATTTGCTGAGCACTGGCTCTCTCAGCTGGGGAGTTGATGGTGCGCCCCAGCGCTGCCCCCAGCATCACCGGTGGCTGGAGGGATTTGAAAGGTGCAAGAGTGTACAGCAAAGAGGCAGGCCAACATGAGGCCCCTGGATGCCATCACCCCACCCACGAGAGGACTCCGAGCACAGGGGATGGCTGAGGGTTGGCTCTTGCTCCTTCTGGGCTTGTCTGCCTTTCCGGGGACACCCCCGCCCCAAATCGGAAACAGAGTTTGGGATAGGCCTGATTTTTCCGGGACAGTTTCTGCCCTTGTTCCTTTGGTCCCTGACCCTGAATTTCTTTCAGATCCTTGCAGAGGCCAGGATTCTCTTGCTTTGGCTTTCTGTTCAAGCTGGGACTCTTTCCCTCCACCTTGGCCTGTGTATCAGTCAGAGCTCTCCAGAGAAGCAGAACCCAAAGGACATACAGATATACACAGGAGGAGATTTACTCTAGGAATTGGTCACATGGTTACAGAGCCCAAAGAGTCTCAAGACCTATTGTCTGCCGGCTGGAGAACCAGTGAATTCAGTGGTGTAACTCAGTCCAAAGCCAAAGGCCTGAGCATGGGAGCTGATGGTGTAAGTCCCGACCCGAGTTCAAACGCCAAGGACCAGGAGTGAGGGTTGAGCCAGAAGACGGCCATCTCAGCTCAAGCAGAGAGGGCGAGTTCACCCTTGCTCTGCCTTTTTGTTCCATTTGAGTTCCCAGCGGAGGGGGCATTGGATGATGCCCACCCACACTGGGGGGTGGAGCCGGCCATCTGCTCTAGAGTACTGAGTCTACCAGTTCAAACACTAGTCTCTTCCAGACAGCCTGGCAGACACAGCCAGAGATAATGTCTTACCAGCTATCTGGACATCCCTTAGCCTGGTCAAGCTGACACGTAAAATTAACCATCCCAGCTCGTCTATTCCTTCTTCCTTCCCCCCCCGCCCCCAGCCTGGGGGCTTCTCTTGTCCCCCCTCCAAGACTGGGTTAGGGCCTCCTCAGTGCGCCTGCATCCCCATCCAGCCCCATGCCATCGCTGCACTGTTAGTTTCCTCTGGGCAGAGACCAAGTCAGTCCAAGTGACTGAGATATCCCCAGTGCCCCTCACAGAGTCTGGCAATAGTGGACTCTCGAAGATACTCGACGCGTGAAAAAACCCTGGGTTTGTTGAATACAAGACTCCAACTGGACAGAATCAATGATTCAGCTCAGGCAGCGTCCAGCAGCACGTGGAGTGTGGGTCCTCCAAATCCAGGGGGCTGGCCAGCTCTCACACTTGGGTCACTCTCAGGGGCGTCCTGTTTCAGCCAAGTAGCTCAGGTTTTGGGTAAACCGTAAACAGGTGGACAGAATGTGACGGGCTCATTCATTTTTCCAGGTCAGAGTTACTGAGGCCAGAGGATTCGGGTGGCCCCCAGTCTAATATCCACGAGGCAAGAACACTGGGCAGCCCCCACTCTGCCAGCTACACAAAAGCGGAACGTCCAGGCCCCCCTCACTCTGCAGTCTCGACAGCCCTCTAGGATTTGGCTCACACCGGCTCCCAGCAGCCAGCTCTGTGCCTGACCCGGGGTGGCCGCTCAACGATTATTGGTTGAATGAGTGAAGGAAGAAATGAGCTCATGGACAAGGAAATCCTTTCTTGGAAAACTAGTAATATAGCTCCAGCTGGGTATCTGGAGATCTTTGTATTTTAATTCGAAAAAGAAAACCTCTCCTTTAATATGCTTAAGGATAACTTCCCACTTCCCGTATTTACTCTCCCACGTAAGTACATGGAAGACATTGATCAGGATCTTCACTTAAATGTCCATCAGGATGAGAGGGGGGTGCATGTGCTGGAGTACCTGCCACACGGCAACAAGAATGAACCACGTCCAGGGAAGCGACACAGAGCTGAACAACACGGAGAGAAGAAAGACAACTGCAGAGTGACTCCATTCATATTACTGTGCAAAACGCAGTAAGCAATGGAGGGAGGGAGGAAATCAAGCTGCATCTTTTTTAAAAAGATCTGAAGCCAATATCGTAAAATGTTATTGTTTACTGAGTGTTAAATACTGTCACATTAAGTGTATTTGTTATATTACTCTCTGGAGTTTTCTCTATGTTTGAAAGTTCCATAATTTTTTGAAGAAACAATTTTCTCTATTTATCAGAAATAATTTAGGAACCAAGTAGTTACTTCGCTTAGCATTTGCTGTAGAACCTAGAAGAGTTATTTAGTTATTTTATTTTGATAATGCAAAAAAATCATACTTGGGAGCAAGGATTCTCCTTTGAATGAAATTCACCCATTTTCCTAACTCCCCAGTTCAGCCTCCCTTGCACCAGGCTGGCCCCTCACCAATGCAAGTCCTTCACGGAGTACCACAGTCTTCCCTGCCCCGAGTGCCCACCTCTCCTTTCTCCTCCATTCTCCCCCTTGCTGCCTACGAAGCCTTGCTCAGACATCTGGGGCCCCTGTATCCATCTCCAAAGCCTCATTCTTTCACTTAATGACAGAAAGCGATATGTCTATGTGCTAGAAGTGATGGTTCTCAAGCTTCAAGATGCATCAGAATCACCTAGAACTTGTTAAAACAGATTCCCAGACCCCATCCCCAGAGGCTGTGATTCAGGAGGGCTGGGGTGGAACCAGTGAATCTGCATTTCTCACAAATTCTCAGGTGATGCTGACTCTGCCAGGGACCACACCCTGAGAAGCACTGTTCCGGAGAATGTTGGACTGGTACATCTCTGCCTTGTTCTGTGTCACACACACTGATGAGAGCAAATGGCACATCTCCTGTGAACCTAGTCTGCCCCTTCCTGGTGCCCTCTGCCCCCAACTTTCATCATTACAACAATATCTGGCATCGATCTTGTCTTAGTCCCTCTCAGCATAGAACAGATCTAATCATGTTTATTTCCACTTGGTCTGGACCAAGCCAACTCTTGACCAGAAGGGAACATTCAATATTGTGTGAGGAATAAAGAGGACAATGGGAAGGCAGATGAAAAGAAATGAAAGAAGGAGAAAAGTAACAAGGCAAGAGAAAGGATTGAGAACTAAGAAGAAGGTTGTCGTTTTTCATTCGCACTCATGCGACGCGACCCCGGAGTGGGCAGATTTCCTGCTTCCCAGCCAGCAAAGGAGAACAGTGGGGCCACTTCTCATTCCTGTATGCAAATCGTCATCTCTAACAACAACAGAAAAATCACCTGTCACAGAAGGATAATTTATGACTGGCAGGAATTCTCCCGTTTGAAAACTCTTAAATACAGAGTGTAGTTGTCACCATCTCTTCAGATGTCCTCAGGGCCACACTGTCCTGGAGGCCCACAGCTCTTGAGTGCGTCCCCACAGCCATCTGGGCCCCCAGGGCCGGTCCCTGGAGGAGCTGATGTCCAGACTCCTGCGGAAGCAGGGCGAGAGAGTGAGCAGACATTTTCCACTCTCAGGGGCCTGGGGCTTAAACACGTCCATTCTTGAGTCAGGAAAAGAATTCGTGGCAAACAGGACAAGGGTGGACCTTCGCAGATGTCAGTGCGGGCAGGGGAGGGAGGAGCCGCCCGCCACGGGATTCCCAGCTGTCCCCACTGCATAGGAAGCACCTGGGCCCCCCTCCCACGGACTCTTATGTAATTGGGAGCAGCCCCTCCCCTTCCCTCAGCCTGCCACACCCCCTGGGGACACAAAGCAGGGGTGACACAGGAAGCACGTGGGCCTGGGAGCCCCCGTCTCCTAGCGCTGACTGCTCTGCTCTCTGGAACCACGGGTGAGGGGTGGCCCTCATGTTTCCTCATCTGTGAAACAAGGATGATCTCTGCTTCCCAGGACTGTTCAGAGGTTCACAGGAGACACAGGAGAGGAGGCCTCTGAGGAACCCTCCCAAGCCCAGCACATCAGAAATTGGGGCAGCCCAGGAAACTGCTGCTCTCTGAAAACTGTGTTGTCATGGCTATTTCCTTTCAGATCAGAGGAATCCTTAATGCTTTCTCCCCTACCTTCTTTAAAACCTGCTTGCATGCAACTCACAGAGTTAGGCATCAAGGCTAATTAGTCTTCTTCTCTGCCAGTGAGGGCTCTGCCTTTTAACAGAGGACCAAACACAAAGCTAAAGAAATGACTCTCTAACAGTGGACAATTCAGCCATCAATTGACAGATCCCAAGAGGGAATGCTGTCCAGGGGGAAGTCTTCCCAGGCTTTTGGAGCACCTCAGGCTGCCTCTGCCCACCCCACAGAGAGGCTGGGCCCCAAGGCAGGGTGCTGGTTACAGTCACCCCCTGGAGGCTGACCAGTCAAGGAGGTGATGCTGATTTGCCTTTGGCACCTCTCCCAGCCCCAGTCAGGGCTCCACTCATCCCTGTCCTGTCCCTGGTGCCACATCACATGGTCACCGCCCTGCCTAGTTGGTCCTACTGACAGGCCAGGGTTTCCACTGAGGCTGGGTAGGACAGTGGTTAGCTCAGGCAAGAGCCAGGCTCTACCTCCACGGGCAAGTGCCAAAAGCCATCACTGCCTCTCTTTCCTTACCTAAGAAACTGGAAGCATGACCCCTTGCCTTTTCGGGGTGTCATCTCCCCTGACCACCTGCAGTGCCTCAGCGGCACAGACACTATTCTGAGCACTTCACACGCTATTCATTGCTCATGGCAACCCGATGGAGTGGGCACTACCATCATCCTTGCTGCATGAGTGCAGGAATGAGGCCCTGGGAGGTTAGAGGTTAAGAGTGGAGGTGGGATTCGAACCCACGAGGGAAACCTGCAGAGGCCAAGCCCCGTCTGCTTCACTGCCTCCTTCTGCAAACCCGATCAAGAGCTTGTGCTGCTCTGGGTCTGCCTTTCCTCACAGCTGCCTCTCCTCCAGCCCATCCCCATGCTGGCTGCCTGGGGCCCATTCGCTCCGGGCAGGAGCAGAGTCTGCTCCCCAGCCCTCCCAGAAAGGCTTTTGGAACCTGACTCTGATGGGAGCAAGTAAAGAAAAGGAAGCAGGGGAAGGAGGGGACAGCTGATTTTGGCTCAACAAGACCTTGCTTTGTCCTCTAATTCCTGGTGTGGGGTCACTGCCAGGTACCCCTGGAGACCTGCTCAACTCACAAGTCTGTCTCCTCCTCTGCTTCGGCATCTTCCTTGGACGGCTCTGCTGGCTGTTCTCAAAGCCCCCATTGGCTCTACCATAACGTCAGCAACCCCCTGCGGAGGCGAGATGGCAGGCGCACCAAGGTGGTTTGTAAGAAATGCCCAGCTGGTTGCAGCAACACCTCTCACCCTGTCGGTCGGGAGGAAGAAGGAGCCAGAGACCCTACGCATCTCATAACGAAAGAAGCCAGCCCTCTTGTGTTTAGGGCCCTCTCCCTCAGCAGTTTTATTATTTTACATTTCACATTTAGATTAACAATCTACCTAATTTGATTTTTGTGTCTGGTGTGAGGTAGGGTCAAGATTCATTCTTTCAGGTGGGAGTCGACCCCGCAGAGTTTATGAAAAAGCCGTCCGTCCATCCTGTCCTCACTGGATGGCAGCGTCTTTTTGTCATAAATCAAGTAACTGAATATGTGTGGTCTGTTCTGGGACTCTCCCTCCTGTGCCATTGGTCTGTTTGTCCATGATTATATAAATCTCGCACTGTCCTGTTTACTAAAGCTTCAGAATAAACTGTGACGAGCATTCTTGTCCAAGATTGTTTGGGTCCTTTAATTTTCCAAATAAATCATGGAATGAAGTTTATTTTAAAAATAAAAATAAACAAAATTCTGCTGGAATCAGTATTGAAATCACACTGGCTCTACAGATCAATCTGGAAAGAACTGACTTTAAAAGTATTGTCTTTTATTCCATAAATATTTATTTAGCATTCTTTTAATTTTTCACAATAACAATCTTGGAGTTTTTAATTAAATTTCATTACATTTATTTCTCTGTATTTTTTAAAGACTTTTTTAATGCAGTTTTAGGTGCACAGCACACTGGAGAGGAAGGTACAGAGATTTCCCATTTCCCCCCCCCCCCTTACACGTGCACAGCCTCCCCCATAATCAGTGTCTCCCACCAGAGTGGTACCTTTGTTACAAGAGATGAACCCATATCGACACATGATTATTTCCCAAAGTCCATAGTTAACATCAGCCTTCACTCTCAGTCTTGTATATGCTATGGGTTTGCACAAATGTATGATGACGTGTATCCACCACTATAGTATCATACAGAGTGTTTTCACTGCCCTAAAAACCCTCTGTGACCCATGCACTCTCTGTATTTTTTGGTACTATTGCAAATGATGTTATTTAAATTTTTTAATTTTCCAATTATTTGTCACTATTTAATTAGTCCTCTTAAGTTGATTAAACAACCCCTCTGCAGTGTGGTTGATGCTGCCAATTTGTGAATCAAAGTCATCACTCACAGGAGAGAAGTTTTTCAGTCTATCTTCTGCCTGTTATTCAGGCTGGGTGATTTCTATTGTGCGTTCCTCAGTTTCTGATTCTGCCTTCCACCATATCCATTCTACTACTGAGGCCATCTTGTGAGTTTTTTATTTCTGTTTTTCTATTTTCACTTCTATAACTTCCATTTGGTTCTTTTTTTATAACTTCTATTTCTATTTCTTTCCTATTTATTTCTATTCTAGTTCTTTGCTGAGATTTTTCTATTCTTTCATTTGTTTCAGGGGAATTTGTGATTGCTTTCTGAAGCATTCTGATGATGGCGGCTTTAAAGTCTTTGTCAGGTGCTTCCACCACCTCATTCATCTCAGCGTTAGTGTCAGCTGCTTGTATTTTCTCACTTAAGTTGTTTTCCTGGTTCTTAGAATGAAGTGCATTTTTCAAGTGTATCTGGACATCTTGCCTTTTATGTTAGGAAACCCTGAGTCCTATTTGAATATTTTTAATTTTTTAAGCAGGCCCACACCCTGTTTATGTTTAGCAGGCAGATCCTGGCCTAGTTTAGTGGGCTGTTGGTCCAATGACAATTTCGTTTCAGAGCCTTTTTCATACTATTCCAGTCTCCTGGGGCTCCCATGGTCCTTCCTGCTGCTAGCTGAGGGGGCTGAGGAAAATTCCTCAGGCTGCTCCTCCTGGTGCCTCTACGTGAAGGAAGGGAATCTCAGATCCACGGAGCCCAAGAGCGCTTCTTCCAAGGTTGGGCTGCTTTGTACGGTGTAATTCCCTTTCTTGGCACCACCCGATCACCCCAGCTGTCTGTCAGTGAGGGAGGAGAATCTCTGGCCCATCAGGAAGGGGCAGGAATGAACCTACATTGGCTGTCTTCTAGTGCCAGGTTGGGCATCAGGAAGTGCCAGGCCTAGGTCACCTTCTGTTGGATGCAGGGGCAGGGAGACACCCTGCTGCCATGTTGTTCCTCCAGCCCTAGGATCCCTAACTAGTTCCCCTTTCTCTCCCCAGCTTTCGGAGTTTTCCTTTGGTTGCCTCTTGCTTTATTTCCAGAGTTTATCATTGTACCTAAAGCCGGGAAGAGAGAAGAGAGAGACGAGTTTATGCTATTTTGTCTAGACCAGAAGTCTTTTCAATAACTGTTGAATGAAAGAATCCGTTGAATGAATCAGTGATGAGTTCATCTTGAATGCAATTCATTGGCCTAAATATAGCCAGGCTATAAAAAGGAAATAAATCACAGACTCTTAGAACTGGTAGGAGCTCAGACTGTAGTCCACCTTCCTTCACAAAGGAGACACTTTTTTCATAGAGCACCCCAACGTATGGACAGCGCATCACTTCCGCCACACCATGGGACCATGGGAATTATCCAACTAGTGCCTTCCCTGTTGCCTCTGGGAAGAAATAGCCAAGGAAAACTTCATGGATTCACAGTGTAGGGCTAGGGAGAAAGAGGCAGAGTTTCCTATTTTAATTTCTGTAACTAGTATATTTCAGGACAAGACATGAACAGCCAGTAAAGACGAAGGCAGATTACGGATGAAAAGAACACACGTGGAGGAGAGAGAAGGGAAAGCAAGTAATCTCTTTAAACATGGTTTACATGCTTTTTAAATATTCTTAACTCAAAAGAGGGGACAGGAACCTGCTGTCCAAAGCAGGAAATATTAGGGAACACCAGCTGAGAAACCGCCCACTTGGCACCCATGAGCCCCAGCTGGCCCTCTGACCCCACTCCTATTTTAAGTGCGTGACGCACAGGCAACCTTTCCTTTTCTGCACCTGAAAGAATGACTTCAGTCCAGACTGAGTCCTTATTAGAAGTGATAGCATTATTTATAGACCCGGGCACGTAGTTTGCGTCAGCCTCGTCAGCAATCCTTCAAGGAAAGGCAAGGATGAGTCTGAGCAACATCCCACCTGGTCCTCCCAAAGGGAACCTTATTTCTCAGGCACTGTGTTAGTTTGGAAGGATTTGCCACTGCCAAGGATGACTCTTGGCTCCCCCCACAGCCTGTCACAGACTGTGCTCTGTGACCCACACCAGATGACACCCATCTTCCCAGTGGAAGAGAGCCCCTATGCCAAGCTATTCCTGCTCTCACTAGCTTACTTTCTCTGGGAAGCACGAGAACATAGCAGGATCTGCGAGTGCAAACCTGGATTCTAGTGCTTACAAGCTGTGTCTTTGGGCGAATTACTTCTTGGGGCCTTAGTTTCCCAATCTACCTAAATGAGACGAATAACTCATGGTTATACGGATTAAGTAAAAGGTAAAAAGCAACCCATGGTGCTGGCGGAAGGAAGTGCTCAATAAATTCTTGTATTATCATTATTACTCTATTCTCAGAGCGTTCAAAATACTTTTGTGTGTTGTTTCCTCTGGCTTTAACAGGAATCCTATAAGAGAGGGGTTATTGTCCCCACTTTATAAATGAGAGCAGCGAGGCTCAGAAGGCTTGGACCAGTTGACAAGTCACAGGAGCACTGAACAGAGGAATTCAGGTCTCTTAGCTTCAGCGACAGTGCCTGGTGGCAGCAAGACCAGATAGCGCACCATCACGGACATCAGCAGCAACTCCAGCAGGACCAGAGGCAAGTACGCGGATCAACTGTCTATACACTTGCCCTCATTTAATATCACAACCACTCTACGATGTGGGTTCTATTATAAACCCCATTTCGGATGAGAGGACCAAAGTTCAGAGAGATCAAGGAAGGTGCTGGGGGCACACAGCTGGGAATGGTGGAGTTGAAGTGTCCACCTGGTCTACCACGCCCAAGCTGTGCCCTCAGCCCCTGTGCTGCTGTCCACCGAGGCAAACCCCTAAGAACTACTGGAAGTACTTGGCTGTCAATGCAGCCAGTGGAAGGAAGATGACCTATTTTCCATAGGTTCCTTGGGATTTTCCATGTAGACAGTCATGTTGCCTGCAGAAGGAGACAGCTTTGTTTCTTCTATTTCAATCTGTATGACTTTTATTTCTTTTTCCTGCCTTAGTACAGTGGCTAGAACTTCTAGCACTGTGTAGAGTAGGAATGGTGAGAGCAGGCAGCTTTGCTTTGTTGCAGATCTTAGAGGGAACGCCTTCACTCTGTCACTATTAAATACAATGTCTGATGTAGGATGTAATAGATATTCTTCATAAAGTCGGAGCAGTTCCCATTTATTCTTAGTTTTTTCCTATTGAGAGGTGTTTTTCCATCACTAACGGGTGTTGAATTTTGTCAAATGATTTTTCTGCATCAGTTGATACGATCGTATGATTTTTCTTCTTTATCTTGTCAATATGGTAGATTATATTGATTGATTTTCAAATATTGAATCAGTCTCACACACCTGGCACAAATCCTTCTTGGTGGTGGTGTCTTATTCTTCTTAAACATTGTTGGATTTGATTAGTTACATTTGGTTGATAATTTTTGCATCTAAGTTCATGAGAAATATTGGTCTTTAGTTAATTTGTTTTTGTACTGTCTTTGATTGGTTTTACTATCAGAGTAATGATGGCCTCACATATAGCATTGGGATGTGGTTTATCCTCTTCTATTTTCTGGAAGAGATTGTGTAGAATTGGCATTAATTATGCTTTGAGTGGTAAAATTTTCCAGTGAAATCATTCGGGCCTAAAGATTTCTTTGGGAGGAGCACTTTAATTACAAATTCAATTTCTTTAATAGTAATAGAACTGAATAAATCATCTATTTTATCTTGGTTGAGTTTTGGCAATTTGTGGTTTTTGAGGAAGTGGCCCATTTCTTCCAAATTGTTGAATTTATGAGTATAAAGCTGTTTGTAGCATTTACTTATCTTTTTAATGGCTACAGAATTTATTGTGGTATCTCCTGTTTCATTCCTGATACTGGTGATTTGTGTCTTCTTTGTATCTTTGCCAGTCTTGCTAGAAGTTATTAATTTTATTGAGGTTTTTTTTTTTTTTGAAGAACTCTCTTTCTGTTTCAATTGGTTTTTTCTATTGTTTTCCAGTTTTCAATTTTACTGATTTCTGCTCTTTATTATTTCCTTTCTGCTGTTTGCTTTGAATTTATTTTGCTGTTCTGTTTTTAATTTCTTGAAGTAGGAAATTAGATTAGTGATTGAGATATCTCCTCTTTTCTAATGTAGGTATTGAGTGCCCTAAATTTCCCTTTCAGCATTGCTGTAGCTGCATCTCACAAATTTTAATATGCTTATTTTCATTTTAGTTCAGTTCTTTGTGTTTTTAAAATTTCCTTTGAGATCACTTCTTTGACTCATGAATTATTTAGGAGTTATTTTTCAGTTTTCAAGTGTGTGAGATTTCCCTATTGACTTTCTGTTTTGATTTCTAATTTGATTCCACTATGGTCAGACAACACACTGTATGATTTCAATTCTTTGGAATTTGTTGAAGTTTATGACCTAGTACAAGGTTATCTTGGCGAATGTTCTATGCTCCCTTGAAAAAAAGGTATATTCTGCTGTCATTGGACAGAGCATTCTATAAATGTCAATCAGATCTTTTCAGTTGATAGTGTTGTTGACTTCTTGTATATTCTTGCTGATTTTCTTTTCAGTAGTGCTAGAAGTGCTGATTGGGAGGGTAGGGGTGGGAATTTAAGCTCCCAACCACAACTGTGGATTTATCTAATTCTTTTTTTTTTTTTAGTAATTTTATTGGGATTATCACGGCTTATAACTATCTAATTCTTTTTTCAGCTGTCTTAGCTTTTGCTTCATATATTATGAAACTCTGTTGTTTATTCACAGGATGGCTATGTCTTCTTAGTGGATTAATCCTTTTTTGCCATTATATAATTTCCCTCTTTGCCCGTAATAACTTTCTTTGCTCTAAAGCCTAGTTTGTCTGGTGTTAACACAGCCACTCATGCTTCCTTTTGGTTAAGGCTTGCATGTTTTATCTTTTTTCTTTCTTTTGCTTTCAGTCCACCTATTTCATTAAATTTGAAATGAGTTTCTTATAGACAACGTACCGTTGGGTTGTGTTTTTTAATCCACTCTGCCAACCTCTCCCTTTTAATTGGTGTATTTAGACCATTTACATTTAAGGTAATTATTGATCTATTAGGGCTGGGTCTGGTATTTTATCATTTGTTTTCTATTTGTTCATCCTGTATCTCATTCTTCTGGGTTTTGTTTTGTTTTTTTATTGACTTCCTGTGGGTTACTTGAACACTTTTTAGAGTTCTATTTTGATTTAATTATGTTTTTTAGTATATTGCTTTATATCTTTTTCTTAGCCAGCCCTGGTGGTCTAGTGGTTGAGATTCGACGCTCTCACCACCTCTGCCCAGGTTCATTTCCTGGTCAGGGAACCACACCACCCGCATGTTGGTTGTCGTCCTGTGGTGGCTGCATGTTGCTGTGATGCTGAAAGCTATGCCACTGGTGTTTCTAATACCAGCAGGGTCACTCATGGTAGACAGGTTTCAGTGGCGCTTCCAGACTAAGACAGACTAGGCAGAAGGACCTGGCCACCCACTTCCAAAAAAAATCAACCATGAAATCCCTATGTCTAGCAAAGGAACATTGTCTGATACAGCACCGAAAGATGAGAGGATGGCACAAAAAGACCAGGCAGGGTTCTCCTCTGCTGTGCATAAGATCACTAGAAGTCAGAATCAACTGGATGGCACTAACAACAAATTGTTTTCTTAGTGATTATTATATTTGAGACTCTGTTGCTGGGCAACATTTGGGAGTAGGCAAGAAGCTGGTGGACCTGGGTCTCTTTATGCTACTGGGTGGAGGCCAGAGAGACACAGACAGGGCTTTACTGCTGCTGTGGGTAGATCAGGACACCGGCTCAGTGTCACAGTTGTGGACCAGGGACCAGAACTGCCTGGGGTTTGCTGCTGCCAGCAGATCAGATCCTCTGCAAGGACCCTGGGCTATAAAGCGGGGGCTGGAGCGTCTTACTGGGTCTCTGCTGGGTTTCCCCTTTCCTAGACTTGGCCAGAGTGAGCAGGATGTTCTTGGTTTTGTTCTTGTTTTTTTTGTCTGTGCCTTTTGGTGAGTCCACGTTGCAACCTCTCCTGTACCCATTTTGGGGTATATGGGTGATAAGAAAACTCAGGGAACTCAAAAAGTTGTTGTTTCTCAAGTCTTGAGTTTTCTTGCCAGTTCCCCTTCTTTTTTCCAGCTTTCAAAGTTCTTTTATTATTGTCTGCTGAATCGTTTCCAGGGTTTTTAGTTGTATTTAGAAAAATGGAGTAGGGAAAAGAGAGTGTACACCATCTTGTTCCAGAACCAGAAGCCAGGACAGCCTATATTTTAAATGTTTCAGACATATTTTCTTTCCTGGTTGATTTTCCAGCAAGCAGAAAAAAATACTATCAATGGGGCTTCCTAGGATCAAAACTCCACCCTCTGCTTTCTTGGAAAGTTTCAGTTGCATCATTCAATAGTCACATTTCTCTGAGCCTGCCCTGTGTTCAGTCAACAGAATACTGAACTCTTTTTGAAAACCTACGCAGGTTAGAGCTTCTTTCCTGAACCAAAAGTTGACTAGTAATGTAAACACTCGTCTGTAACACAGAAAATGGTTTTCTTTGAGCTCTTCCCATTCCACGCCCAGGGTCTTGAATGAACGGCCTTTCCTTTGGGGCTGAAAGACCATGACTCCAATTCTCTAGAAACAAAATACTGTGGAAGTCCTGGAGCTTTCTTAATTACAGATGTTCAGCTGCAGTAGGAAAGGCTTCTAATAGCTGCGTTTTACTTGTTTCTCATCGTGGGCCCTCGCCTGACAATACAGGATGGGCTCTCGGCCCAGTGACTCACGGGAAGGCACAGTATTAAAACTTGCAGTTAATGTTTTAAATTTACCAGCAAAGACACAACAGGCAGAACCCTGGGCCAACTGATAGAGCCCGGCCCCTCCTAAAAAAATTACTGCCTTCTAGACCCATTCTCTCATCGTAACGATAATCCTCTGGTTTCTCTTAAGTAACTAGAGAATGGAGACAAAAAAAAAAAATCCTATTTGTTGAATATATTTTACCTTAAAGACACAGTTTAGGAAAAAGTAGACTGGATTTAACAGGATTTATGTCAGTCTTTTTTGTGCCATATATTACCTCTTACCAAGATTTCAAAAACTCCTATAAAATGAATGCATAAAATATTAAAATATGTAGGAAAACTTGTGAGTTTAGGCTTACATCAGCACAGAGATTCACGTAATATGATGAATAATAGAAGCTTTAAAAATTGAATATTTATATCCTTGCGATGAAATTGAATGTTCACATGTGGAGTAAAACATTTTCGAGTACGTTTTATGACTTTTTCAGACATCTTCTTAGCTCACTGATTCTATCTTCAAAATATATTTTTCAAAACTTACACCATTTCTGGCACTACCCGAAAAGTTTATTGTTTGAGTGCAGATTAAAAAGAAGCCAATAAATTAGCATGCTACATTTGATAGGGGCGCTGTTTGCTCCAAATTTTCAAAAGACCCAGGGAAATCGTACAGACAACCAACTAGCTTATTAAAACTGCTTTTATTATTTTTTAAAATTATTTTAAAAATCTGTGTTGAAGCACTTTTAATTTTTTTAAATTTCCAAAAGTGGGATAATTTGAGTGATTTTAATTTACAAAATGAATAGAATTCGCCCAGAGTTATCTATAACCTTAGCAGAAAATGCAATGAGAGTTTATACAAAAGCCCGATTTCCCAGCGACAGCGTAAAAAGAGCAGAGCTGAGAACATGTCATTTCAGTCTCTTAAGGTATTATTTGCCCTCTGCACTGATAAGGCAAGAGAAGATGAAAGTAAGAATGTAATAAAAATATGAAAAAAAGTGACTGCCTTTGCCTACCTTCAACAGACCTAAAGTTAGAAAATCAAATAATAATAAACAAATCTGCTCCCAAAGAAAACAGCTTTTCCCTTGGTTTCTTTTGAAGTGAATCTCCTTTTATTTTTCACTTTTGGAAACTTGCAAAGGAAGGCTTCCTTGGAAACGGATGAATTTGGTGGAGTTTCCAGACTCCTAAGATAAACAAAGCAATTTCTCTTCCCCCCCCACCCCCACCCCCACCCCCACCCCCACCCCCACCCTGTAAATAACCTCAGGCCACAGTCTGGGCCTCCCTTTGCTCCCAGTGTCTACCAGGGTGTGGGGGCTGGGAAGGCCAGTGAGGCCAGGGTGGGCAGAGGGGGAGGTGGGGGTAGGGGGAACAGGGGGGAGCCAGCGGGGGTGGGCTCATCCCCGGTGAACCCCAGCTGCAGCCTGCAGCCCAGGAGCGAACGTCACATGCAGGTTCGCAGACACAAAATGTACACAGAGGAATCAGGCGAGAAAACTGTTAAAAAAAAAAAAAAGAGAGAGAAAAGAAAGAAAAAGTCTTGCTTCATCAGCTAAAAAACAGTCCTGTTCTTTCCCGGTTTGATGTCAGCTCGAAGTGCTGGCTTGGAATTGCCCGCAGCGATATTGGGCCCCTGCCCACACAGCAGGCAGACAGCTTCCCTGCCAGCAACAGGCTCTTAATAAAACAGGATGCTGTCCCATTACGAAGGCCCCTGAGGAGTATGCTGAGTCCCAGCCCATAGGAACTCCTTCCCCAAAAAGCAGTTCTCTATTCCTTTGGGGGAAACTCCACTCTGGCGTTCCTGGCCCAGAAGAAAGGCCCCTCTCCCAGGGACTCAACTGAGTGAAGGTTTGCAGGCGGCCACCCCAGTCCCTGGAGCTGTCTGCTTCTGCAAGCTTCTCGCCATCCATCTGAGAGCAGAGCGTGCTCCCTGCTACTCCTTTGTATGCATTAGGGCTGTTCGGAAGGCTCCCACCTGAACAGTCAAACAGGATGGATTTTGAAATAAGGAGCTGACTCTCACAGGAGGGGTGAAGACCTTTCGCCCCCATCTTCCCACAGCAAGCTCTAAGGAGTCGTGCCAGGTCTGGATCTGGACCCAGCTTCCCATCTCAAGTGCGACGAGCTTCAGCATTTTGGGGAGGGTCGCCTGGCTATTTGTTTTCTCCTCACTTGGAACGACATGGAGTGTGTTCCATTTGGGACGGCAGTTTCTGGAGTTTTCCAACTGCAGTCTGATAAAATGTCCCAACTAATGGGTGAGCTCCCAGGGTGCCCTCCACACCCTGGGGCTCCAGGGCCAGCACCCAGGACCGCCGTTCCTGGGTTCTACACCACTGTCTCATCCTCGGGCACCAGGACTGGGATTCTGAAAGTTCTCTAAGAGTAACATTCCTCATCCCACAGGCACGAGCGGGATGCTGCTGTGGTGCACAGAAGTGGCTGAGTACAGAATCCACACCAGGCAGTCCGCACGTGGACTCCGATGAGTTCACATGAGGCTGAACTCCAGCATGAAAGAGAAGTCATTGTCATTGCTAGGAAAGGCCTGACAACCTAGATTCTGTCCCCACATCTGCCCTGGTTCCCTGTACAGCTTTAGACAACTTGATAGGGATGTGACTCAGTTTCCTCATTTGTAAAATGCAGAGCAGTTTGTTGGAGGAGAGCAAATAATCTGCTCGCATCTCTTACTCTCACTTGCCACATCCCTGCAGGCATTGCAAATCTCCCACAGCACCTTTCCGACTGTGCCCAGATGTGAAATCTACTCAGCCACGACCGCTCCATCAGGAAAGACCTGTGATGGTTTCTAAGTTTCCTTCCAAGTGTGATAGTCTAGAGCCTATGAGTCTAAATCCAATATATTTCTGTTTGCTTTGGAGTTCTGGGGAGGAAATGGAAGGAATTGGTGTTACAGGTGGTGTTTTCATTCCTTCTCTGACTTGATGTTTGTGACTTTGGAAGTGAAAGGAGAGAGGACGTGTGCGGAGGGAACATGTGGGCATGGAGAGGGTGTCAGAGTGGGGAATTGTATCTCCTGGACCACAGCCCAGGTCCACCCCAGAACAGCGGGGGCCTGGCAGGAAGCAGGATGTGCTAACCAAGAGCTGAGGAGAACATGCTGCAGGAGACTTGCCAGTGTGACCAGAAGGAGCTTAAATGGAAACTTCAGAGAGAGTAATAAAAAAAAAAAAAACACACAAATAAATCTATAAAACCAGAAAAGACGAAGCACAGCACGAGAATATCAGCTCGTGTTCTTGAAAGCAAAAGAAACGATTCTTGCAGACTCAAGCAAATAGGGGAATGGACTGGAAGCTATGGAGAAGCTCATGGAGTCTACAGGAAAGCCGGATTCTGGGCTGGAGAACTGGGTTGAGCCCGGGACAGAAGCTCCTCGACTGTCAGGTGCCTCTGCGGGGAAAGAACGGGCTGCTGTCACTCCTTCCGAGGCCGCCCAACTCAGCGCAGCTCAGGACTGCACTGGGGCAGGGGAGGGGACCCTGTAGACAATATCGTGGCCTCCTTCCCACTTCCATGCAGGGGACACCTGGATTCCCCGAGACCACACAATGGTGGAGGCCATGCCACAAAGGGACATTGGGTTGAGCAAAGGAAGGGGACATGGACTCTAAGCTACTAAACAAATGGTGCCTGGCACCATATGTGATGGAAGTGTCACATCCTAACCACAGTGAGTGACCAGATCTGTACTGGGACGGGTCAAGAGTCTGTTTGAGAGAAGTAACGAGCAAACACAAAATCTGATCCAGCACGCCTACCTGACAGAGTTGAGAATGACTCTGAGGTCAGTTACCAGGTGTGGAAAACCCATCTGGGAGGCACGGGTGGGGTCAGAGGGTAAAGACAAAGCCAATTAATTACCAGCCATCAGGCCCAAGCTGAGCGGAGCACAGGAAGGAGTCCAGCGGATGGATGTCAGAGACTAGAGTCAAGGCCGGCACGTCTGGATGAGGCAAGGGAGGGGGTAAGAAGTGGGCCTGTGGGCCGGGCTCGGGGTCATCTTCCTCCCCTCTAGCAGGGTCTGTCTTGCTGGAAAGGAGCTGCGTTTAAAGGCCCAGCTGCCGTCAGCTGCAGTGGAGGAGGTGCCCGGGGCTGCCAGTGAAATCACTCACAGTCTAGAAGGCTCTGAGCTCTCCTCGCTGGGGAAGCAAATTTCCCAACTCAGGCTTTGGCTGCCCCTTTTCTGGGCATGACACCCCTTCCGAGGGGAGGAGCCAAGTCCACCCTCTGCGGTTCTGCTCCTCACCCTGGTTCTGCAGGTGGGGGGCCGAGGGGGACCAGGGCCAGGGGCTGCCACCACCATCTTGCTTCCATGTGAGGCAGCAATGGAGCCAAATGAGAGACCTGAGTCCTGGGGACTTTCATGGAGCTCGGAACCCAGCCTTGCCTGGAGGCTGGTTGACCTTTCAACTTTGCTGGATGGCGAGCCCTTGGGGAAAGTTCTCTGGGCCAATAGATTCTCTTTTGGGTTTAAGCCAGTTTGAGTTGGGTTTCTATCACTCGTAACCATGAGAGGTTTCAATAATAGGTAGATAAGAATACTAACATTGATCACAACCATGCACTATTTCCTTCATAACAACTCTAGGAGCTTAATGCTGTCATCATGCCCTATCTGAAATGAAGAAACCCAGGCATGGAAAGACCGGGAAAAATTTCCTAGTGCCACATCATCTTAACCTGGAGGATGGGGGCTCGAGGGTCTGAAGGCACACAGATACAAGTGAGGAAAGAGATTGGGGGAAAAACACGAGATTTTGCTTATCTAATAGAGAACAATCCCAGTGAGGGACAAAAAGAGAGGGGATACCTAACAAATAAACAATGCGGCCACACAGGGTGGTCATTGGTGATCTTGGAGTTTGAGAAAGCCATGCCCCAAATGTAGAAGCGGGCACAGAATCAAGGTGAATACGCCTGAGGGGCCTGTGCCGGGGAGAACAGCTTTGGGAAGGCTAATGCCCAGAATAAGCAGCGGCTACCACAGGGCCACGATTTCACAAGGGCTTTCAAAGCTGCTTGAAAGGCGGAACAACAAGGGGACAGGGCCCTGCATGGAGAAGACGCTAAAATGTAAAGACTGGCCAAAAAGGAGTTGGAGCCAGCAATCTCAATTTAGCTTCCCTAGAAAGTTCTCCAGAATGTTCCTTAAAAAGGTAGAACCTGGGACCAGTGAGAAGACACTAAGACGCCCTCGGACACACTAAATGAGTTATTCTTCAGCCCAGGCAAAGATGGGAGCTCTGACATGACCTCAGAGAAGTGCAGTGATTAAACCCTGGGAAAACCGTCCATTTTTCAAAAATTGCAAATGAATCTATTGCTCGATGGCAAGCCCTGGGAGAATATTCTAGAATTATTGTCCATGCGGATTGAAAATATTTCACAAAGAACATGGGAGATGCCATGGGTTCCTGTCCCCCAAATCAGCCAGGATCTTTTGCGATTAAACAGGTGCGTCTGGTAAGCACTGTGCACCTAAATACTGTCAGCAAAGCAGTTGACAGTCTTTCAGGATATTCTTGTTTTTGAAATGGAGGAATGTGGACCAGGTGAAAACAAGGTTAGATGGATTCCTAGCCAGTTGAAAAACACTGCCCAAACGGGATGATGGACATCTGGAAGCCTTGTTAAGGAGGATTCCTAGATCCATGCCAGGAGCCGTGCCCTTCCACCAGCCCTTGTGGCGTCCTTGGAGTGTCCTTTGACGCCGCTGATGGGCAGGAATCAGAGCAGCACCACGGCCAAGAGCATCAGTGCTGGGGACCAATGCAAATTCTGACCCACTGACCGCTGCCTGCACACCCTAGGCAGATCGCTTCCTCTCTTGGAGCTGCGATTTCCCTCTTCACCTGTACAATGGGAATAATAACAGAGCCTGCCCATGGTGTGTTTGGCAGGATGGGGTTGGGGTGTGGAAAGCACGCAGCGCAGTGCCCGGCTGCAGCTAGTGCTGTTGTCCTCATTAGGCTTTGGCCCTGCTGCTGGCCTTCTCTGGGCTGCCCCAGTGCCCTGAGCGACTTGGGAGGCAATGGACCTAGATTTCCACCGTGGTTCCCCGTTATGGTCTTGTGACTTTGGTCACAAAAACTTGAACAAGGATGTCAAAGGCCCGTGTGTCAACTGTATGGGTGATTCCAGGGACTAGAAGCTGAGAGGAACAATAAATACAATAAATAACCAAATCATGAATGACTCAAACTCATTTCACCTTGATGGAGCAGGAAACCAAAGCGACAACAACATCCATAAAAACTGAGTCACAGTATCTGTCAATAGAAACCCTGAGAATTGAAAATGCAACACCAAAGAACATGCCTATTTTGTCAGCTGCCTATGTGAAAATAAGATCTGGGGAAGAACCCAAAAGTCCAACAAGAGCGTGTGAAATTGCTAAGGAAACAAAGTGCCCGGGCAGCATACACAGCTCCGAAGGCTGAGAACTAGGAGTCAGCTAGAACATGCTGACACCGGGGATATAAATGGAAACTATGCTACAAGATGAAAAGCCAAAGACCAAATGATACCTAACTGATGTATGCAGTTGTGTAGAAGTGTTCCATACAAATTTATAGAAACTGGAGACATTTTTTCTAAAAGTTATACTCTCACTCTCAGGACAAATGAGAATCTGCTGATTTTGCTGTCGTGGGGTAATGGCAGTTAGTGATGAATGCAGTTGCTAAAAGTCAACGTGGCTTATTTTGCATCAGTGGAAGTATAATGCCCCTACCGGGGGTGTGCCCACAGGGGCTTGTCCAGGTACCAGGTGTGACGGCACAGGTAATGGGTGTGGCCACCCCACACAAGCTTGTTCAGGTACTTCTGGACTGACCTTTCGAGAAGAAAATTAACAATAGCTTCCAGATAGATGAAGAAATTAAATGTGGAAATTGAACTCATTGTACGACTAAACGAAAGCAGAAATGATCACTTCTGTGCACCTGGGAGCGATGAAGACTTTCTCATGATAAAATTAATGGGAATAGTCACAGAGGAAAATATTAGCAGACATAAAAAAATTTAAAACTTCTCAGTCCTAAATCACCAGGACAAAATTAAAAGGCAAGAAAAAACTGGGGAACATATATGACAGGTAGTGGGTAAATTATGTGTGTGTGTATAATTAACCAACTATCTGTCATATATGTTCCACAGTTCTAAACACAGAAGGTTTTATTTATGTTTATAGGCAATTTATTCGGTCCATTATAGTGGGCAAGTTCTCAGCTAGATGCACAGATCCAAGCAAAGTGTTCCTGGCCTAAAGCAGGAGCCAGCCGGCTATATAGGACTGAGCACCAAGGCCAAGGAGCGAGTGCCAGGTTTCAGAGTCAGACCCGGCCAGAGCCCCTGAGCCGAGGGTGGGCTCGTGTCCCAACACGGATGGCTGCTTTCTTCTCTCTGCTGGGCACACTGCAAGGCATGTCTCCAAGATCACCTCATTTCAGGGACATCAGGGGAACAGAGATTAAAGAAACAGAGCCCATGTCCTGGGGCGCCTCACCGTTGCTGGTTTGCAAGTCACATACCAGCCTGTAGCAAGAATTTTAGAATATTCCAGTAACAAGGGGCCACAGAGCAGCAAAACCTCTGTGTCTGTTTAAAACACACACACTAACAGAAAAGTGGGCAAAAACCATGAAAAGGCTTTTCGAAGGAAAATAAATGCAAAATGGTCTGGAGGAAACGAAAAGATGCTCAAACTCCCAAAGATCCAAATAAATGCTAATAAAGACAGTCAGCTAACATTTCTCTTTCAAGATGCCAAGAAAAGATGACAACAAATACACGGGTCCAGGGACAAAGGTGGCAGTGTAGGTGGGGGTGCTGCTGAGCCTCCCTGGCTGGCACTCACTAGCTGCTTGTCTCGAGTAGTTTATTTAAGTTTCTGTACCGTGGGCTGGAGAGAACCATAATTCCTGTCTGACAGGCTGTCAGGAGCATCGGCTGAGCTCACGCTACCCCGGTGGTGACACCTCAAGGAACTTTTTTTCTAATTAGAGGTAAGCAAGCAGGGTGTGGCTAAATAAATCCTGATACGTTTCTAAGATGAAATATTGCACAGACGTTAAGCACACTGTAAGAGATTATCTCCTGCTGAAAACTGCAATAGCTATTATGATCCCGATATTGAAAACACACACATACTTTTTTATATCCAGAAAAAAAAATGGCTAAAATTTCATCTTTTCTTTCCAATGATTATCTCCAGGTGATGAGCTTACAGGTGCTTCCTTTAGAAAAAACAAAAGCTATAAGGACAAAAAAATGGTATTGAGGCTAACCAAAGTCAAAACAAAGCAAATCGTCCTATATTGTGTCCTAAGAATATTGATTGGCATGTTTGCGTGGCTGGAAACCTCGAATTACGTGAAACAGCTGGAGAAGATGACTACGTGTGGCCTGCGGGAGATAAGGTTTTGTGGGGGTCTGACATCTCTCTGCACGTATTCGATGCATGTCATATCAGACTGTGTCCAGTCTTTCCCTCTGGAACCGTATGTCACTTGCATCTCAGTGACTGTACCATTTAGGGAAGAAGATTGGGACTCTCAGGCCTAAGAAACCTGGGGCCAGTCCTGGGTCCCAGGGAGACTCTCCCTGTCGCCGGTGGGCATCTTGGCCAGGAGAGCTGGCATGGCCCGCCCCTCTTCTGGGGGTTCCATGGAGAGGTCTCCTGCTCTGCATAGGGTTTGGATTTGATCATTTCTTTTTCTCTTTAAGATGGAAACCTATAAACTAATTAATAATGGGACAAAGAGGCGGAGCCAGTGTAATCGTCAGCAGACAAAGGCTGAGGAAAGGGACGTAACTTCATCCTCAGGGATACCCGACCTTACACAGAAGAGTGACATTGGAGTCATTTCTGAGACCTTCCACCTGCTGCTCTGTGACACCCGGCAGCAGTGACAAAATTAGCCCAGAAATTGCTTCATCACAGTTCAGGAGAATTTAAATAATTTCTCAGTGGATTAGCTCTGTAAAACCTGGCTTAAAAAGAAGAAGGCAACCAACCCAATGACACAGATCAGATGAGCCCAGGAGCGGAGGGGGAGTGATCGGTTTCCCAGTGGGAGCCAATCGATCATCAATATGGATTGTCCATCACTGGCCAGGATAGAGTCAATGTGACTGCTGAGGTAAACATTAGAGGCAGGCAAATATGGCGCCAATATCCATTCCCCACCCCAAAGTTTAGGTCCCTAAATTTCCTTTGGGAAGCCCGCCATTAGTGGCCAGGTATGCTGGTTGGGTGAGTTCCCCCACCTGCTATTTGAGGAGCAGACCCTCATTGGCCTAAGCCATTTAGCTTGTTCCTCTGCCCTTACTTCAGGCCCATGTAACCTGAGGGGCCATTTGCGGAGCTTCCCAGTAGACAGAAAGCCTCTCTCTTCTGCCCAAGAGGCCCTCCCTGGATGGCACAGGACAAGGCCTGAGGAGCTGAGCGGTGGAGAGGAAGGGAGGGCTGCCCTCTGGCATCCTGCAACGTGGGGGAAGGTGCGAGATGCGCCTCCGTGGTGGGACTCACGCCTTGTCCAAGATCAGAGCTCCTGCTGGTTGCTTCCAGCTCCTGGGCCGGCACACTCTCTCTGTTGTTCAAGCCAGTTTGAGTTGGGTCTTCCGTCTTTTTGCACCCCACACTGCTCACTGGCAAAATGCTGACCGGAAGTCACATCTAGTTGAGGAGAAGACTTGGTTGTTGCGTCTCTGCCTTTGGGGACCTCTGACGAGCAGCTTAAGGAAGAGAAAACCTGCTTTTACCTTACTGTCCAGATAGTATTTTCAATACTTTATTCTGAAAAGATGAATCACTCTAGGAAGGATTTCTGTAAACTTTTGTGCCCACCACCTGGTCTGACCCAGGGCAGGGATGGTCTGAGGTTCGTGGATTGACTGAGCCCCAGGTTCTGGTACAGCACCTGGTCTACTGTCTGGGATGCGGGCGGGTCCCACTGCTTACTGAGTCCCTGAGTTTTGGTGAGTTCTGTGTGTGTGTGTGTATGTGTGTAATACACAGAAAGTGATCTGTCAACTGTAAACCAGTACAGACAGAATTAGACATTTGGTGTAAGTTACTGTTTGACAAAAGCTTTTTTAAAAGATCTAGTAAAATGATTGTGGTTTAGTTTTACCAAACAGCGTCCAGCATTAAGAAATAAACCACATGATTTGCAAGATTTGACAATGTAGATCAATGAGTCTTAAATCCTTCACTAGAGCAGAGAGAAAGTGGCTCTGTTTCATTGGAAGGAAGTAGCCCAGTGGAGACAAGGACATATCTCTCGAAAACCCCCATTGGGTCCAAAAGTTATGGGAACACTTCTCAGGTCCTGAGGAGGCCAAGATTCTTGGGATACAGGCACATACATATTTCTACTCTTCTCTGGAAGGTGAAGATCAGCCAAGGGCTACTAAGAGATGAATCATATGTTTCAGGTTAGGACTGCATTTAGCAGAAAACTCCAAAGGATAGAAGCATAAACATAAGTGTTTGTATACCCCTAGAAAACTCGTGCCGAGATTGTTTCTTCTTGTCTTTCTGCTCTACCATCCTAGCACTGGCCTCTACTCTCAAAGTCACAAAAAAGCTGCAGGAGCTCCTGCTCTCACATCCACGTCCCAAAGGAGAAAGGGAATATCTCCACAACAGAGTCAGCTCCTTTTAATTTACCTTCCCAGAAGTCCCATACTTCTACTTGTATCTCATCAGCTAGAAATTAGTCACATGGCCACAGAGAACAACAAACGAGCCTGGAAAATGTAATCTTTTAGTTGGGCGCATTACCACCCTGGATAAAATTAGGGTTCTCTTGCTAAGTCAATGGGAGGATAGAAATGGGGTAATGGCATAAGAGAGATTCATTGGTAAAATACTATTCAGTAAAAAACTGCAGACATGGATGTTTCTGCATTCAGAGACACACACAACCAAAACTTCTTATTTATGGATATTTTCAGTGAGAACTGTCGCAGAGGCTGGGGAGGGTGAGAGGTGTTCACGTTCAAAGGTCTGCTCTCAGGTGGCTCCTCCAGCCAGGGCAGCAGAGACCTCGATTTTTTTCCCAGAGCAGCTGCAGCCTGTGGCAGGCTGTCCCTGGGGCGTCAAGGTGTCTCACAGAGATGTAATTTGCCTCTTATTTGCTCTTCCTGTCTGCCTTGTGCCTGCCCTTTTATTTTTACTGTGCTGAGTCACCCCTAGAGCTGCAGAGGGGGGCCTTTCTATCCAGGGACACTGGGATCAGAGCCCTTTCACCCACTTGAGCAAATGAGCAGCGAGTTGCTGGGCACCAGCGCCAGGCACTTGAGGTATAACGTTTCAGTGACTCCTCACGACAGCCCCGTGCGGAAGGCCCTGTCCATAGCCTGGTTTCGGGCTCAGGGGAGTTAGGTCACTTGACCAGGGTGCCAGTTCAGCAAGGGCAGAGCTGCAGCCTGCAGTGCCAGGCAAGAAGAATGAACGTGAGAAGGTCAGAGGCAGAGCCGGGCATGCCGGCACCTGCTGTATCCACCACCCTCCGCCAGGAGCCAATGCCCTTTCTCTGGCACCAGAATCCCCCATGCCCAGCACACACCGTTTAGGTGGGCTGCCTGACCCAGAGGTGGGCAGATGTCCCAGAACCACTAACCGGCACATCACACGACCCAGTCCCACTGACCAGTCCAGGATGGGCAGCTGGTCCTGTCATGCCATTCTCAGGGCGTCTGTCACCTGGGCTGCTGAGAGGACAGGGTGCAAGCTGAGCTGCCGGCAACCAACTCACAGCCACCTCTAGGGGCAGGCTCCCTGCAAGGAGCCAGTACTGAAGGAGGCGGGGCAGAGAGACGGGTGACCCGGACCCAGTCCTGCTGACGTCATTGAGTCAAGCCAGCCCTGGACTTCTGAGCTGTTGACCAATAAATGTCTTTCTTAGCCACTCTGAGTTAGGTTCTTCCCTCACAGCCCAAACGTCTGGACTTTTTACACAGGGCAAGTAGCATGAAAGCTCACCTTCAAACCATTGGGGGCCTGCCTGCAGGGGAAGGGGGGTGATGCAAGAAGGTTTAAAATGTGATGGAAGGGGAAGTCAAGCGAACAGCTTATATCTTCTTATTATATGTAAGATTGTGTTTTCTAAAGTGAGGAGCATTTTTCTCTGTATTTTAAACCATAGATGAAAAGGAAGTTCTTTGGGGATGTTTCCTGGTCTGGGTTCTGAGCCTGCACATCTCTGCTCCTCAGAGCAGAAAGCCCAGAGAGAGCCGAGGGCAAGCCGGGCCTCGGGGAGAGGATGGAGGTGGCATCCAGATCAGTGGGGAGAGACGGGGCATCCAGGAAACAGGACTGGGACAATAGGGCAGCCATCGCAAAAAATAAAGTCGAATCCTTACTTCAATTATGCATCCAAATAAATCTACAGAGATCAGATATTTAAATGTAAAAAAAAGAAACCATAAAAGTACTAAAAGAAAATATTAATTATTATTTTTTCGCTTCAGAGGGAGGAATGCCTTTATTAATATAAACACAAAATACAAAACTAAAAAGGGAGAAAATTGATAAAAAGGACTACATGAAAATCAAGTTTTTTTGGCATAGTCAAAGCTACCATAAACAAACTCAAAAAGCAAGTGTGAAACTGGGAAAACCTGTTTTAATTAATATCACAGAGAAAGTACAAATATCCCTAATATATCAAGACTCCTATAAATCAATAAAGACCAACAATCAAAGAGAAAGATGGGCAAAGGATGTGAACTAGGAGACGCGGGAACGGGACACAAACGGCCTTGAGCACGTGAAGAAACGCTCCACATCATTCGTGAAAAGAAGAACGCAATTTACATTTAAACCAAGGTACCATTTTTCATCCTTCAGACTGTCAAATTTTGGTCACGTGCCACGTTCTAAAGATGTTTGAAAATGGGGCCCCCTGTCTCGTCCTGGTAGTTTGTAGACTAGCACAATTTTGATGGAGGGCGATTTGGCAATCTCTCTCAAATCTGCAAATGGACTGATCCCCGGGGACTCCGTCTCTGAGACTCACAGATACTCTCACACATGTGTGAGCTGTGTGACATTCAGGCAGCTTTGCCCGTATTTACCAAAGACTGGACACAACCCAACAGTCTAACATTCTGCAACTGATCAAAGAAACACTGGCCCAGTCTGCTACCCTTTATGTAGCAAAATAAAGTTCCAGCTTGTGTCTGCAAAGAACAGCCTCAGGAGGATCCCTAGGCATCTGATAGTGGTGGTCACCTCTGGGGACCCTAGGGGACAAGGAAGAGAGGGAGATGCTGCTCCATACACTGGTTGCATCTTTGACATCTTGTACCACGTTCAAGAGTTATCTATCAAAAATACTTCTTAAAATTTAACAAGTAAGATACCTGTGGGCTTCTTTCTCCCCAGGGAGAGCCAGACACAGCAGGTGGGTAGCTGAGTGCCCAGGTGGACGCCATCCCAGTGCGTGGCCCGGGGTCTGCGACATGAGGACGATGTGGTGGCAGGTCCCACCGGCCCAGCTGTCTGCGTGCGGAGGCAGGCTCCAAGCTGCCTTGTGGCCGCCACCTCACGTCTGGGGCTTGCTCGCACCCCCTCCCCTGCTCTGAAGGTTCCATCTAATGGGATATCAATGAGTATGCATGAGTGATGAATCTTGTAGGCTCTCAGAATCCTTTGGCGGTAGGCGGAGGAGAACACGTCTTAAATTTAAATGACTACCATGCTGACGCCCTGAGCATCCGGAGGTGTTCACTGACAGGGAGTGATTTTATGGCCAGGGCACTTCCACAGCTCCAGCTCGCCTCGTTTTACTCCTCCTCAGGGCGGGTTTCACGTAAAACCCCACAGTTTGCCCTTCTCACCCCACCCCAATGAAGAATGAACTCTCACGGACACTGGCCCCGAGAGGAGGCGAGCCCGTCGCAGGCCCCACTGCCTCTGCAGTGATGCGACGTGCACCTGTCCCAGTGTCATCACGCTCAAGTTTCTGGCCTCAGGGTCTGTCTTTCGAATCTCAGCAGTCATGAGGGACGACCTCACGCGAAGCCCCTCGTGGCCTCGCTTGGCACTCTGCTCCTTGGCTCCCAGAACAGGGGCCTAGAGTGGAGAACAGACTCATTTCTTGTTCCACAGAGAAAGTTGGCAGGAGCCAGGTCCCAGCTGTCACTCTGGGAAGGACCGGGCTCATCTTGGCATCAAGGGCCTGGCCAACTGCCTGCGAGGTTAGGAGTGAGTTTTCCAGAAGCAGAGGCTGAAGGCTGGCTCAGCCCCTTTGGAAGGATTTGGGGTTCCCTGGGACCCCCGTAGGCCTGACCAGAGGCCAGCCGTCACGTGGGTCTGAGCAGAGGGCGTCTGGCCTGCGTGGCCCTGGGGACGGACCAGGTACTCTTACAAACGAGGCATGTTTTCAGATGAGCTAATGAAGTGCCGAGCGAGAGGCCTGGAGCCACTCAGCTATGCATGAGCCTACCTGTGTGTGTGTGTGTGCACCAGTGTGTGTGTGTTCACGTGTGCTGTGATCGTGCATGTGTGCACTGTGTGTGCATGTGTGCGCACCATGCCCACGTGGACACCAGGCATATGCAGCATCCCCCTGCAGCTGCCCACATCTGCTCTGGGGTCTGACTGGAATCCCCTTCCAAAACTGGTCTTTTTACACAAGGTCAGTCCCAGAGAAACCGGCCGCCTGCCACGGAGGATCAAAACATCTGGGTGCCAGTTGTGGCAAACAGGGCTGTTTCCTGGGGCAGAGCCGCTGCCTGCGAGACGAGGGCTGACCTGTCCGTGGACGGAGAAACAGAGTTGCTTCCTGTGCCTTTGATGTCGCGCCCCGAGGGGCAGCCTGGGCATCCCTTTGGTGCCACTTCCCTGGCTCAGGAGGAAAGGACTCTGCAGGCTCACACTGGGCGGGAAGCACAGCTGCGTGTGTTTCTGGTTAAGAACAAGATGAGGGAGGACTTTCTGAAAGGAAGAAGGACAGAGGCGGAGGCAGAGTGGGAGACAGGGACCACCGACATGGACAGGAGCCGGACAGGGTGTGACGGGACTTGGGAGACAAGGAGGGCCGTGGGTGAGCCCACACCTGAGTTTCTCTGGTGAAATCCCTTGAGGGCTGAAGAGAATGATCACAGGTCCCACAGCCGCGGGCTTCTCTGGGTCTGGGGGGGGCGGATGTGAGTCCCCAATGATCGTTTCTAGTCTGCTCTGGGCTTGGACTGCCTGCCCCAAGGAGCCTGTTGAGGGAGCTCACAGAGTCTCTTCGCGATGGCGTGGGGGGTTGTGGGGGTCCTGAGAACATCAGCCACTAGTCCGCTGGGGACCTCGGGGAAATCATCCCCCTGCCCTGGGCCTTGCTCTCCCCGTGGGAAAGGCACTTTGGCCACACTAGCCGACCAAGTGGACTATCTGAGGGCAAAGAAGGGTTTGGAAGCAGAAGCCAGAGCGAGTTTGTGAAATGTGAGTAAGTTCAGTGGCACACAGAGGACTTTTCCTGAAAAGCCGAGACATCGCCACAGTCACGTTAGCAGGGACTGCACTCCCAGAACACGTATGTGGGTAGAAGCAGCACAGGCAGCCAGCGGAAAGGGGTCAGGGGGCCACGACTTGCACATCCATAGGAAGGCAAGCATGTGGGTGCATGTGTGTGTGTGTGTCTGTGTTGTTGGGGGGGACGGGCAAGTGGAAGAGCCCCGAGTAGTAGATGGAAAGTAAAAGTACTGAACACTCCGCTGAAGCCATTGTTTTTCTCCTGGAGGCTAAAAATCATGGGCAGGTGTCCAACAGCCACATTAGGATAAGAAATGTAATCTGTTTATAATCAGTTTGCAAAATACCTCCCGTTGTATTGTGCACTAAGTGTGCAGTGCCCCGTGACCTGCGGGACGCTGGCCTGGGCCTGGGGTCCACGGCGAGAGCCCTGGAGCCGGCTGGCCAGGGTTTGCCAAGCCCACTCCTCCGCTCGCTCGCCTCGGTTCTCAATCCTCTGCGTCCCTCTGGGGGGATAAACACGTTCCCGAAGACGACAGCTGGAGCATCTGTGAGCCCGAGGACGCTGCTGCTCCCTCCCTCGCTGGAGCCACTGCTGCTACCGTAGCAAAGACTTGAAATGACCTTTCCAGGTTGGAAGGCGCCCCCGAGGTCATTCAGTCCCACTGCTGCAGGAAGCCCGGGTCCCTGCAATAACCTCCTAGGAGATCTCCTCCACTCCTGGATGAGCTCTGGGCTGCCCTCGCCCTGTAATGCATCATGTCCTTCCCTCATCTGAAGTTTCTAGGTCTCTAGTGCCAGCCACTTTTCAGAGCAAAGAAAAGCAACAGCCAGCATTTACTGGGCATTTCCTGTGAGCCTGGCACGGCCTCGGCGCTTTACATGTGTCACACCCATTGCCTTTGAGGGAGATACCATCATTACCCCATTTGCAGATGTGCAAATGGAAGCTTGGAGGGCTTAAAACAACTTGCTCAAACTCTCACCATTAGTGGGATTAGCGTTGGAGCGTGGGTTTGAACCCAGGTGTTTCCAATTCGAGAATCCCAGCTCCCTCCCATCAGACTCTGCCATTCTCTCCCTTCCACAGAGACATCCACGAAGGCTTCTCTCAGAACCGTGCAGGTCCATCGCCACCCCACTCCTCCCCTGGAAACATTCTCTAGCTTTTTTCTGGATCCTTCCTTCTGGCCTCTGCAAACTCATATCCCCAAAGGATACTCAGTCCCTCTATTCAGAATTGAGTGAATGAGAAAACACAGTGGCTAATCTACTGAGATGATCATGTGATTTTTATTGCTCATTTTGTTAATGTGGTGGATCACATTGATTGATTTGCAGATGTTGAACCATCCCTGTGTCCCTGGTATAAATCCCACTTGATCGTGGTGTATGATCCTTTTAATGTGTTACTGTGTTAGGTTTGCCAATATTTGGTTGAGAATTTTTGCATCTATGTTCATCAGTGATATTGGCCTGTAATTTTCCTTCTTGTGTTGTCCTTGTCTGGTTTTGGGATCAGGATGATGTTGGCCTCATAGAAAGAGTTTGGAAGTGTTCCCTATTCCTCAATTTTTTGGAATAACTTGAGAAGGAGAGGTATTAAATCTTCTTTGAATGTTTAGTAGAATTCTCCAGAGAAGTCATCTGGTCCTGGATTTTTATTTTGGGGGAGGTTTTTGATTACTGTTCCAATCTCTTTACTTGTGATCAGTCTATTCAGATTCTCTATTTCTTCTTGATTCAGTTTTGGAAAGTTGTAAGAGTTTAAGAATTTATCCATTTCTTTCAGATTGTCCGATTTGTTGGCATATAGTTTTTCACAGTATTCTCTTATAATCCTTTGTATTTCTACGGTAACCATTCTAATTTCTCCTCTCATTTCTAACTTTATTTATTTCAGCCTTCTCTCTTTTTTTCTTGGTGAGTCTGGCTAAACGTTTGTCAATTTTGTTTATCTCTTCAAAGAACCAGTTCTCGCTTTCATTGATCCTCTCTACTGTTTTGTTTGGTTTAGTTTGGTTTCTATTTCATTTATTTCTGCTCTAATTTTTATTATTTCCCTCCTTCTGCTGACTTTGGGCTTTTTTTGCTCATCTTTTTCTGATTCTGTTGGGTGTAGTTTAAGATTACTTATTTGAGATTTTTCTTGTTTGTTGAGGTGAGCCTTTATTGCTATGAATTTCCCTCTTAGAATTGCTTTTGCTGCATCTCATAAGAGTTGATATGATGTATTTTCATTTTCATTTGTCTCCAGATATTTTTTATTTCTCCTTTGATTTCTTCATTGATCCAATGGTTGTTCAGCGGCATCATCTCAATAGATGTAGAGAAAGCATTTGACAATATCCAACATCCATTTATGATAAAAACTCTGAATAAAATGGGTATAGAAGGAAAGTACTTCAACGTAATGAAGGCCATATATGACAAACGCACAGCAAACATCATAATCAATGGTGAAAAACTGAAAGCCATCCCTCTGAGAACAGGAACAAGACAAGGGTGCCCACTCTAACCTCTCTTATTCAACATAGTACTGGAGGGGGCTGGCCCCATGGCTGAGTAGTTAAGTTTGCGCCCTCCACTTTGGCAGCCTTGGGTTTGCCAGTTCAGATCTTGGGTGTGGACCTACACACCACTCATCAAGCTATGCTGTGGCGGCATCTCACATAGAAGAACTGGAACAACCTAAAACTAGGATATAGAATTACGTACTAGGGCTTTCAGAAGAACAAAAATATAAAAAAGGAATATTGGCAATAGATGTCAGCTCAGGGCCAAAGTTTCTTACCAAAAAGCATACTTTAAAAAACAAAACAAAACAAAACATAGTACTGGAGGTTTTGGCCAGAGCAATTAGGCAAGAAAAAGAAATAAAAGGAATAGAAACTGGAAAGAAAGAAGTGAAACTCTCCCTGTTTGCAGATGACATGATTCTAAACATAGAAAACCCTAAAGAATCCATCAGAAAACTATTAGGAATAGTCAACAACTACAGCAAAGTTGCAGAGTACAAAATCAACTTACAAAAATCAGTTTCGTTTCTATACACTAATAACAAACTAACAGAAAGAGAACTCAAGAATACAATCCCATTTACAATTGAAACAAAAGAATAAAACATCTAGGAGTAAATTTAACCAAGGAGGTGAAAGACCTATTCACTGAAAACTATAAGACATCATTGAAAGAAATCAAAGCTGACATAAATAAATGGAAACATATTCCGTGAACATGGATTGGAAGAATAAACATAGTTAAAATGTCCATATTACCTAAAGCAATCTACAGATTCAATGCAATCCCAATCAGAATCCCAATGACTTTCTTCACAGAAATAGGACAAAGAATCCCAAAATTTATATGGAACAAGAAAAGGCCCCAAGTAGCAAAAGCAATCCTGAGAAAAAAGAACAAAGCTGGAGGCATCACACTCTCTGTCAAAACACACTACAAAGCTATAGTAACCAGAACAGCATGGTACTGGCACAAAAACAGACTCACAGATCAATGGAACAGAACTGAAAGCCCAGAAATAAAACCACACATCTATGGATAGCTAATCTTCAACAAGGGAGCCAAGAACACACAATAGAGAAAGGAAAGTCTCTTTCATAAATGGTGTTGGGAAAACTGACAGCCACATGCAAAAGAATGAAAGTAAACCATTATCTTACACATACACAAAAATTAACCCAAAATGGATTAAAGACTTGAAGGTAAGACCTGAAACCATAAAACTCCTAGAAGAAAACATAGGCAGTACACTCTTTGACATTAGTCTTAGAAGCATCTTTTCGAATACCATGTCCTCCCAGACAAGGGAAACAAAAGAAAAAATAAGCAAATGGGACTACATCAGACTAAAGAGCTTCTGCAAGGCAAAGGAAACCAGGAGCGAAACAAAAAGACAACTCACCAACTGGGAGAAAATATTTGCAAATCACATATCTGACAAGGGGTTAATCTCCAAAATATATAAAGAATACATACTACTCAACAACAAAAAGACAAACAACCCAATCAAAAAACAGGCAGAAGATACGAACAGACATTTTTCCAGAGAAGATGTACAGATGGCCAACAGGCAAATGAAAAGATGTTCAACATCGCTAATCATTACGGAAATGCAAATCAAAACTACAATGAGATATCACCTCATACATGTCAGAATGGCTATAATTACCAAGACAAAAAATAGCAAATTTTGGAGAGGATGTGTAGAAAAGGGAACCCTCATACACTGCTGGTGGGAATGCAAACTGGTGCAGCCACTATGGAAAACAGGATGGAGATTTCTCAAAAAGTTAAAAATAGAAATACCATACAATCCAGGTATCTCACTACTGGGTATTTATCCAAAGAACTTGAAATCAATAATTTAAAGAGAGTTATGCACTCCTATGTTCATTGCAACATTGTTCACAATAGCCAAGACATGGAAGCAACCTAAGTGCCCATTGACTTACAAATGGATAAGGAAGATGTGGTGTATATAATGGAATACTACTCAGCCATAAAAAGGGCAAAATTACCCCATTTGCAACAACATGGATAGACCTTGAGGTTATGATGTTAAGTGAAATAAGCCAGACAGAAAAAGACAAACACCACATGACTCCACTCAGATGTGGAAGATAAACAAACACATGGACAAAGAGAACAGATTAGTGGTTACCAGAGGGGAAGGGGTTGGGGCGTGGGCATAAAGAGTAAAGGGGCACATATGTATGGTCATGGATAAAAATTAGACTATTTGTGGTGAGCACAATGCAGTCTATACAGAAACTGATAAGTAATAATGTGCACCTGAAATTACACAATGTTGTAAACCATTATGACCTCAATAAAATAATTTAAAAATAAATAATTAAAAAAAAAACCATAGCGGCTAAAAGCAAGGGTATTAGGATCAGACAGACCCAGCTTAGAATGATTTAGTCTTGTGCTAACCTTGGGCAAATTACTAGGCTCTCTCTGTCAGAGAGCACCGTGCTCCTGCTCACCCACTGGGCGGGTGTAATTGTTCCAGGAGAGAAAACAGGGCGGTGTTTGCATGTGAGCCACAGCTCTGTGAGGGGTGTGTGGTGACAAGTGTGATAAGGCGAGAAGGACCTGTGGGTGGATGTCCCACCACCAAGTTTCACTCCTTCCCCAACGTCTGACTTTAAGAATCCCCCACCATCAGGAGAGGACTTGCTCAAGGACACACGAACCGGGAAGCCCCGAGCCCCCGCAGCATGGATGTGGCATTCTAACTCCATGCTAGCATTTCCTGGGGGGAAGCACCTGCAGAAGTGGGGAGAGGGCGGGCAGAGGGGCTGGGGAAGCCCAGGGGTGTGGCAGGCCTGAAGTCTGCCCTTCAGGAAGTGAAGGGGACGGTCCGCTGACCGACACCTGGGCAGTGGGCACGGACCTCTACTCTCAGGCCTCCTGCTGGGGAGTCCCATGCCGTCTTGGCCAATTGCTCCCTCTCTGGGACTTGGGTCTTCCACCCTTTAGGGATGATGGGGAGGTCATTTCTGAAATGCATGAATTCCCAGGAACGAGCGAACTTTAAAGACACAGACTTTTTAAAAAGATCCTGGTGTCTTTTTCAAAACTCACCTTCCCCAAGGCTCCTCCTCTGACTTCCCCCTAGGTGCCCCCCCCAACCCCCAGAGCTAAAATGACACCTGCCTCCCCTGGGCCACCTGTCAGCCTCTACCCACTTACTCAGCTTTCTTCTCCTTCGTGGCGTGCATTGCTAACCAGTGTTCGCTGTCTATGTCTCGTCTGGCTTATTATCTTTCTCCCCCACTAGAATGTCAGCTGCCCCAGGCAGACGTCCACGTCTGCCCTCTTCCTTGCTGAAACCCAGGCCTAGAATGATTCCTGGCACAGAGGACAGGCTCGGTAAACAGTGGTTAAACGAACAAATGAATGGATGATGGAATGACTCTTTATATCATTTCAGAAAATCAGGCTCAGCATGTCAGAGCTGTAAAGCACATTTTCAAACATTATTACCACTAAACCCTGTATTCAGATGAAGGTTTGTTCAGACCATTAAAAAAAAAAAGGCTTCAGATTAAAATGGCTCTCCTTTGCTTTATCCATAATAGCCAAAACCTAGAAACAGCTCGGGCGCCCATCCACAGGAGCAGGGATCCACAAACTCTGCATATTCATGCGATGGAATACAACTCAGCGATGGAATACAACTCAGCAATAGGAAGGAAAGGAATACAGAACATGAATAAATCTCAAAAGCATTATGTTGAAAGAAGAAAGCTGGACACAAAAGAGTACACCAGGTATGCTTCCATTCATGTGACATTCTAGAACAAATAAAACTAATCTAGGATGTTAAAAAACAAAACAACATTTACCTCTGGAGGAGGGTTGGGGACAGGGATTGACCGGGAAGGAGGACAGGGGAATTCTGGGGTGAGGGACCAGTTCAATATCTTGATAGAGAGGAGGTCATACTCCTTGAATGGTCCACTTAAGATTTGTGCACTTTAATGTAAGTATAATCGTACCCCCCGAAAAGGAAAATATAAACCAATCCTGAACTGTAGTTAATGACATGCATGCTGAGATATTAAGGGGTGAATATTTGCAACTTACCTTGAAATGGCTCCAAAAAGTAAGAGGAGGACTTTCTCTTCCAGGAAGTTGGAATAGACATACTTACCCCATTGCCCCTGCGACCTACCACGGAAAACCCTGGGCATATGGAGAAAACAAACATGAGAAGACTCTGGAAGGCAGAGAGAAGCCAGACCGACTAGAGACCTTAGACTGGAAGAACAACACGCACGGTGGTATTTCTTTTTGGTTTCTTTTTGTCTCATTTATCCCAGACGTGGCACAGAAGAAGCTAAGAACTCAGAAATTCCAAAAGGGAGCAGACAAAAAAGAAGCCCCAGCAAAAGCCTGCTCTCTCCAGCCAAAGGACCTGGAAAGTGGCAGCCTAGGAAGACACAAAAAATTCAGGCGATAATCATTCCACTGCAGCCAAACACTACAGAAAATACTGCAGCCCTACCCCATCAGCAAAGGCTAAGTGGGGAGCCTAGCCATGCACGCTCAGCAGGCTGTAACAAGGCGCCCCAACCACCCAGCACACCTCCACCCCAGGGTGGTGTCTGAGAAGGCTGAGCAGGTTGTTGCGAGTTTCATCCGTGCCCAGCGGTAACCGGCTCCTCCACGGCATCAGTGGAGACCAGTGGGGAGCCTGGATTTCACCCTCATCCGGCAGTAATGAGGCTCTCCTCCCTTCCCCCATGGGGTGGCTCCCAGGAGGCCTAGGGGGAGTCAGGACTCTCTCTACCTCTCGATGGTAAAAGGCCATGTGGGAATAGCAACCAGGCACTGTGATGCGTCCACATGAGGGAGCTGTGAGCAGAGGCCAGGTGGGGAACCTGGACTTCTGCCCCCACCTGGTAGTAATGAGGCCACTCACTCCCACTCCAGCCTCCCCTCCTGAAGCAGTATCAGGGGAAGCCAGTTAAAACAGAAGGTCAAAATTAGACCCAGTATCTCACAACATCATATCCCAAATGTCAAGGTTTCAAGAGAAAACTGCATATCATACCAGGAACCAGGGTGATCTCAAACTGAATGAAAACAATATTAATAAATGCTAACGCCATGATGACAGAGAGGTTAGAATCATCTGACAAACATTTTAAAGCACCACCATAAAAATGCCTCAAAGAATAATGACAAATACTCTTGAAACAAACGAAAAACTAGGAGGTCCCAGGTGAGAAAGATAAAATATAAAGTAGGACCAAATGGAAATGTTAGCACTGAAAAATACAGTGACTAAAACAACAACACCAAAAGCCACCTCAATGGAGGCAGTCAACAGCAGAATAGAGGGGACACATTGAGCTGGAAGACAGGATGATATTAAATATCCAATCTGAACAACAGAGAGGAGAAAGTAGGCTGGGAAAAAAAGGACAGAGCCTCAGGGACCTGAGGATCTATAACAAAAGATCTAACTTCCATGAAATTGGAGTTCTGGAAAGAGAGGAAAAGACAACAGAACTGAAAAAGTACTCAAATAATGGCTTAAAACTTCCCAAATGCGGCAAAAAAAAATAAACACACAAATTTAAGAAGCTGAGCAAACCTCAAACAGCAGAAACTCATATCAAGACACAGGATAGTCAAACGTCTGAAAAACAAAGAGAAAAAATATATATACTGAAAACAGTGAGAAATGACACTACCTATAGGGGAAAAACATTTGAATGACAGTAAATTTTCATGAGAAACCACGGAGGCCAGAGTGCTTTCAAGTGCTGAAAGAAAAGAACTGGCAGCCCAAGTCCCACAGCCAGCTGAAGGTCCTTTCCGGGGGGTAAAAGAGCCTTCAGGAATAAAACGGAAGTCAAGGCATTCTCAGAAAGAAAAAAAAACTAAGAATATTTGTCACCAGCAGACATACCATCCAGGAATGGCTAAAAGTTTTCTAAACAGAAAGGAAACAATAAAAGAAAGACCATTGGAACATCAGCAAGGAGGAAAAAACATAATAAGTAAAAATATTGGTAATATTGGTAAATACAATAGACTTTCCTTTCCCATTTGAGTTTTTTAAATTATGTTGATGTTTGAGGCAAAAATTGTGACACTGTCTCATGTGATTCTAAATGTATGTAGAAGAAATTATAATGATAATGTAATTTAAGACAATTACATTATAAACAGGGAAGGTGAAGGGATGTAAATAGAAGTTAAAGTTCTGCGCCTCACTCAGACTTGTAAAACGATGACACTGGTAAACTGTTGTGAGGCTCGATAGAAGCAAAAAAGTCATTTGGTAAAATCCGACAAATAATACTGATAAAAACCCTCAGCAAACTAGAAACATATGGGACCTTCCTCCACCCGCTAATGAGCGTCTACTGAAAGCTTGCAGCTGACATCATTCTTAACAGCGGAAGACCGACTGCTTTTCTCCTAACTTCAGAAACTCACAAATTCTACTCCACATTGTACTGAAGATTCTGCCCAGTGCAATATGGCAAGAAATAGAAATAAAAGAGATGCAGGTTGGAAATAGAGAAGTCAAGATGTCCTTATTTGCAGATGACGTGTCTATGTAGAAAATCCTATAGAACCAAAAAGAACTGAAAAAGTAACCTTAGTAAAGATACAGGCTACAAGATTAACGTTCAAAAATCAACCGTATTTCTGTATACTTGCAATGAACAATTGGAAATTGAAATTTTAAAAATACCATTTACAATAGTATCAAAAATATAAAATATTTAGAGTGAATTTGACAAAAGATGAACAAGATCCATAAAGTGAAAATTACAAAACATTGCTGAGGGAAATTAAAGAGAGCTTAAACAGATAGAGGGATCCTGTGTTCATAGGTCAGGAGGCTCAGGAGTTTTAAAGTGTAAATTCTCACCAAACTGACCTATAGATTCAATGCGGTTCTGATCAAAATCTCAGCAGGGTTATTTTTGTAGAAATGGACAAGCTGATTCTGAAAGTCATATGGGAATGCAAATGAGCTAAAATATTCAAAATAACTTTGCAAAAGAAAAGTTGGAGAACTAGCATTGCTTGATTTCAAGACTTACTATAAAGCTACCATAATCAGGACAGTGGAACAAAGATAAGCACAAACATCAGTGGTATTTCAGAATCAATCCGAAAATAGATCCACTCATACGGAGAAAACTGATTTTTGACAAAGGTGCAAAGCAAACAGGGAAGAAATGATAGTCTTTTCAACAATTATTGATGGAACAGTAGAATATCCATAGGCAAAACCAGCAAACTCTGATCCACACCTCATGTCATACACAAAGATTAACTCAGAATGCATCACCATAGACAGAAATAGCTACAGTTTATAGAATAAAATAAAAGATAATGTTCGTGACCTTAGCCTAGGCAAAGATTTCTTAGATACAACACCAAAAGCATAAAAAGAAAAAAAATGATAAATTGGACTTCTTCAAAATGAAAAACAAAAACCATTGTTAAGGAAATGAAAAAACAAGCTACAGACTAGGAGAAAACATTTGAAAATCATTATGTCTAATCAGAGGCTTATATCCATAACATATAAAGAACTCCCAAAACTCAATAATAGGAAATCAACCAGCTCAACTAAAAAATGGGAAAAATGGTTAAACAGACATCTCACCAAAGAACATATATAAATGACAAAAGTATAAAAAGATGCTCATTATTACTAGTCAGAGAGATTCAAATTAAAAGCACAGTGAAATATCACAATGCACCTATTAGAATAACTACAATTTTTTAAAAAAAATCTGACCATAGCAAGCACTGGGGAGGATGTGGAGCAACTGGAACTCACAGACTTCTAGAGGGTTTTTAGAAAGGATGGGGCTATCATTAACCAAAACTTTTCAAACCCTACCCAAGGAATTACCATCTTAACTTCTTCCCTGCCCCATTTCCTCCTCACAGGGCCGTTACAAAGCCAGCTTTCCAGTGTCACACAAGGCCACCACCAGCAGTAGTGAGCTTTTCACTGCAAGCCATCTGGAGTCTATCTAGCTTAGAAACAATCTTTGTGGTGTTTTCTTCGAGGCAGCCGACTATGAGGTTAGTATGGTGTGTTCAAGACTGCCCAGCCCTCTTTAGGTTTGTTTGCTTGTTCGATGGTTTGAGGCGTCTTGAAAGGCAACACAGCACCGAGTTAAACGAAAGACAGGAAGGCAGAATGCACCACGACTCTCATTCATGTGCTCTGGACAGTTGTTTGAGGACCGAATACGGCTCTGGGTGGTTGTCAGAGCCGGAGCAAACGTTTCTGTTGTCTCTGACTACAGAGGAAGGCTCAGGCTGAGGCCAGGAAGGAACTGCTCAAAGCTGATAAAACCCAAGCCCTTGTGCCAGGAACCCCGTGGTTTTTCTGCCTTTGGAAGCGACCAGAATAGGAGGAGGTACTTTCCCCCCAGAGCATCGTTCTGTGTATTGCCCAGGGGGTAATTCGCACACATCCAGGCTGTGAGACCCTCAGCACCCAGGGCTGTGTGTTAATTTCAGGCGAACTGGACACAGTTTTCGCCCCTACATGTTTGAATGGCCAAGTTTCCTGCTGCCTCTTGCTCTCCGGGGGTGGGCGGAGGGAGGCAGCCCCCAGGCTGGGGTGGCAGAGGAGCCTGCGGCGTGCAGCCCGGGCCGCGCGTGGTCCCATCAGCGTCCGGCCGCGCGAAGTGGGGCGCAGGTTCACAGTGACAGTGACCGTGGCCGCGGCCCGGGGGCGTCCGCACGCACCGGAGCCCCAGCCCCCGACTAAGCCAGGCTGCTGGCTCGGGTTTGCTGCCTTTTACTTTTCCTAGAACAATTCGGAGGAGTTCCAGTCACTCCGAAATGACCAGCGAAAACTCTCTAGACCAAAAATCAATCAACGGAAAAGAAGTGCCAATTTTTTTTTGAACCCATTGTTGGTACGTAAAAGGAGCTGTCAATCTAGAATCCCCCTGGGCCCCGCGTGAGTCTGCAGACCTGGGTATTTTTAGAGTCTGCTGCCTCTGCGATGCCAGGTGGAGGACCCCCGGGCTCGCTCCTGTTGGCCCAGAGCGTGCGTAGCTTTGCGGAATATGATGCAACTCTGACGTGGGCTTAACTGATGCAGCGCACCAGCTGTAGCCTGAGAAGCTCCAGGCACGCGGGGGCGGGAGGGGACGCCGGCTCTCGTCCCTTGTCTAATTTCACTTTTTTTTTTTTAAACCCCCAATAGGTTCATATACCATTTTGGGGGTATGAGGGGAGGATTTATCAGAGATTTATAAATGGAGAAGTCTACTGATAAAAATAAGTCATCACATCTCATAGGGCGTGTGCATGTCTTTCTTTGTCTTTGCCAATGATCCATGATTGAGTTATTGATTAAAATAGACCCTATGAAGTACATATATTTCTATGGAATGTCTCCCCGAGTTTTTGCTTCCTCGCCTCTGTATTACACACCTGGTGGAGGGACCCTGGCCGCAGGGCGTGGCTTCTCCACGCAGGGCTCTCTGCACCCCTCCCTCCGGCTGGGATGAGGGCCACTTCGGGCTTTGTCTTCTGTCCCCTGAGCCCAGCACAGGACCCAGCACCAGGAGGCCCTCATACACCTCCACTGGGGGCCCTGAGCCCTTCATCTGGAAAGTGGGATAATAATGCTCATCTTACCAGCCTGACAGTGTCCATGTGAGGACCCATTTCATAAGGATCAGAGAGATGCTGGGGGGCTGCAGACCTCAGGCCAGTCCTTTCCCCTCCTCCTCCTCATACTGCCCATCTGTGAAATAAAGGAAAGGGCACAGCTTTATCAGTAATGTTTCAGTTATTTTATGTTAAAAAAATGGAGTCATCGCTACAAAATATTAACATTTATTAATTCTGGAATACGGGTGCTTAGAGGTTTGTTACATTATTCTCTGTATTTTTCCGTGTCGTTCAAAGTCTACTGCTTCTATAAAAGAAAAGAGGAGGATAGAAATTTTTTTAAAAGACTCGCGTGAAATCTAGTCTCCTCCAGTTGCACTTTCTCTGGTTCTGGGTCCAGGCAAACGCTCGGTAGGAACGAGAGGCATTACTATTATTCGTCTCACTTCTGTCCTTTCCGCGGCTGTCAGAATTTATGGAGACCCGGCCGTGGGCTTCCTCCCCATCCCCCAGCCCCCTGTGGGATAGGAGTTTTCTAGCGAAAGGCAGGTGAGTCCAGGATGACATCATTTACAAAGTTCTGATTCAATTTCATCCGACAGCCACCCCCACCGATTCCAACCTGTACCAAACAGAAACCTGCACCTGGACCAAGAGAAACGCTTCTCTGTCGTAATTAGAAATTTGCTTCGTATCATAAAATCCCAAACTTTCTTGGGCTTAACAGAAGCACACGGCGCTAGAAAAACTCACATGGACATTCGCCCCCCTCTAACTTAAAAACAGCCAAACTAAATTAAGTAACAACAACAACAAAAAGTTTTTTCACACAGTTTGCTGTGCTCTTACCACCAGTTTTCAGCCTGAAACAATTTCATGCTTGAGTTATTAACTTATGAAAATAGGCACAAAAGGGGAAAAATGTGAACAGATCCTCGGCTGTATTATTAGTCATTGCCACAGCTGAATGCATTCCGGCACAAAGGCGTGTTATTCTGCCTATCTCAGTTTTGAGCAAAATGTAGCTCACTACTGGGTTATGCCTCGTATACCTTTCTGTAATCATTACGTTGCCATTTTCTGTAATTTATCCTGTTTTCATTAGAGTCTGTGCACTAGGTGGGCGTGCACTCAAGCACACACACATCTTTTAAGTCCCCTGTCATTTGTGGCTGAAAAGAAAGGTCATGGAGCTGTCAGTCATTTTACGGAAACACCACTGTATTGATAAAGATAATATTTGGAAATCAGAGTGGTGGATGGATGTGAATGTAGATTCTGAAAACCTGGTGAATTGGGGGGAGCAACACGAGTAAATGAAGGGAATCTAGAAGCAATCTGGAAAAGATGGGGACAGAGTGGGAGAATCTGACCTTGCTCACCTCGGTCTCTTTATTCGGGAGGGCCAGCGCTGGCCTGAAATCTTTCTGGGCCAGGCAGAGGCCTCCTGCTCCCTTGCTGAGTGCCCTGGGGTTCCTGGATGAGCAACAAGATTCCAGGCAATAGCCCCCTGTCGGGAGGTTTCTGACTGGGGCTCAAAGGTGTTGCCTCAAACCAATTTGAGTCAAGTGAATAAAGCAGGCAAGTTTTGAGCCTATTGATTTTTGCTTCTGTAAAGTCCAGACTTGGTTATAGAAATCAAAGCTTTTGAGTGTTAACTTCCAAAAAAAAGAAAATAAAACAAAAATAGCAGGTAAGAAAATAATCAGGCAAAAGAAAGACAGAAGGGCTATGCAAAGCTTGGAGAAGGTCAAGGTTTTCACAAACAAGTATGAATCATAGGAAGGGGCACCTAAACAGATCAGAGGTCTGCATGGGGCGGAGGATCCTGGAAGCAGGCCCCCCAGAGCACGGAGGCTCCCCGCAAATCTTAGCCGGGGAGAGAAGCCCTTGGCATCTTCCGCTAGATTAGGATAATGGGATTCTCCACCAGGCACTGGCCTGGCCAGGAGGAGCCGTAATTGAGAACCAAATGTGCTCCTTTAACCTCTTTGAAGTGTTAACGAACGCTTTGATTTTGTTCTTTCCTCCTCATTAAGACAAATGTGGTTCCACTTTGCCCTGGGAATCTGATCGCACCTCCCAGGCTCATCCTCCTGCTCAGATGAGCCCAAGCCCCGCCAAGGGCAGGGATGGGGGGAGGGGGGAGGATCCCCTCCTGTCAGGTGGCAGAAATGCCTACCTTATCAAAGGCCGCCCTGCCCGGGCTCCCTCTCAGGCCTCTAGGCCTCAAGTTGCTCTTAGAGCCCAGGGCGCATCACCCCGGGGTCCCAGCTCACGTGAAAACACAAAGGTGCCTGTCGTCACTCTCAACCCAGAATGTCGGGTTAGATACTAAGAAACACAGGCATGTTAAGTTTCATGGATACTGTGCCCTGTGGAGGTGACCAGGCTGGACAGAATTCGAGAAGACAGAGCTCCCCAAAGATCTGGAATCTTTAGACATTATGCAGCCCAGTTCTGCCCTCACTCTTTTACCAGCGACACACTGGGGCAAAGTGGTTCAACCAGGGCCTCAAGGCCAGGTGGAGGCAGGACTGGAACTGGAAGGGGCGTTGCTTCTTCTAACTGAGGCTCCCAGCCAAGCCTCATCTGCCATAATGTCCCCTCCTCCCAATGCCAGGGCAAAGTCAGCGGGATGGAAACCGGCAGACTGGAGGAAGCTGGGGCCCCGTGGTTTACTCAGAGACCACTGGAGGCAGAACAGGCACCTCTCACGCCCCGTGCCAGCCACAGGGCAAACCTAGGTGAGGGGGGCAGAGCTGCGTGATCCAGAGGCACAGACTGAGAGGCTCCGATGCCCGGGGGGAGCGCTCCTAGCGATGGCTACATCTGGGAGGCTGGACGAACTCTGTCAGCTGGGAAATGAGAGAGTGGGGAGAGGAGTATTCTTGAGAATAGAAATTCAGACCTGAGAAAACAACCCACCTCATCTCATTTCATCTTAGTTGTAATCTCCACGGCCAGCAGGCCCAGCGTCTTGCTAAGTGTGCATCATCTCCATGAACCCGCTCACCCATCATGAGGTCTGTATCATGATTAGACCCTCTCTCCCTATTTTTATTTTTATTTTGACCGTCTTAACCATTTTTAAGTGTACAGTTCGGGGTATTAAGTACATTCACATTGTTGTGCAACCATCACCACCGTCCATCCCCATAACTCTTTTCATCTGTGAAACTGAAACTCTGTACCCATTAAACAGTAATTCCTCATTCTCCCCTCCCTCAGCCCCTGGCAGCCCCCACCTACCTTCTGTCTCTATGAATCTGATGGCTCTAAGAACCTCACTTAAGTGGAATCATACAGGATGTGTCTTTTTCTGAGTGACTTATTTCACTGAGCATAATGTCCTCAAGGTTCATGCATGTTGTCACATGTGTCAGAATCTCTTTCCTTTTTAAGGCTGAATAATATTCCATTGTATGTATAGATCACATTTTGTTTATCCCTTCCTCTGTTGAGGACACCTGGGTTGCTTCCACCTTTTGGCTACTGTGCATAATGCTGCTATAAACAAGGCTGTGCAAATATCTCTTTGAGATCTTGCTTTCAATTCTTTTGTTTATAGATCCAAAATTGCAATTGCTGGGTCATAAGGTAAGTGTATTTTTAGCTTTTTAAGAAACTGTCAAACTATTCTCCAGAGTGGCTGCACCCTTTTACATTCCCACCAGCAGTGTACGAGGGTTCCAATTTCTCCACATTCTTGTCAACACTTGTTATTTTCTGTTTTTTTCATACTAGCTCGCCGAGTGGGCGGGAGGTGATATCTCACAGTAGTTTTGATTTTCATTTCCCTGATGATTAGTGATGTTGACCATCTTTTCATGTGCTTCTTGGCCAATTGGATATCATGTCTATTCAAGTCCTTTGCCATTTTAAAATCAGATTGTTTTTCATTGTTGTTGAGTTGTAGGAGTTTTTTCTATCTTTTTTGGGTTTTTTTGAAGGTAAAAAAAATTAAGGGTCACAGAGGTGGATAACTTGCTTGCTCGAGCCTTTGGTCAGGGTGCTGCTTGTTTCCCCAGCAGCAGGGAAAGGCTGGCCCTCAAGTGGGTGAGGGCTAAAGAGAGCTGTGGGCCCATCGTCCCAGCCACATGGTCTCAGAGCAAACACAGCCCACCAAACGCACACCCTGTGTACACAGGCTTGTGTGCCATATCGCTGTTTGAAAACCAACGGCAAACCCCGGTTGCAGAGAGCTCAAAAGTGTGTAATATCCACTTGAATGATGGTTCCACTTTCTTGTTCTTCCCCCCTCCAGGGAGGGGGAGAGAGAGAGAAAGCTATTCACGGAAAAATACATTTGAATGGATCAGCGCCCAGCAACCATTTGCACATCTGTTCTTAACAGGTTTCAGCTGAAACTACTGAAAATATACATAGATCTGTTTACGTGGAACCAGTTAAATAAGATAAGATTACGACTTGGAGGTAACTGTGGATTTGGTGGTGGGAAAAGAAAGCCCCTCCACATTTGGTCCCCACACACCCTCCTGCCATTGGACCACAGACACTGTCGAGAGAATTGGATTTGCTGCGAATTAAAGAGATCTCAATTATTTGAGATTAGTTACAAACAAACTCGAGATATCCCAACAGCCTTTCTGCAGAGTGTCATTCCTGCCTCGCCTCCAACCTGGGCTGAGACCTTGGTCACCAGAGAGGAGACTGCAGCTGGGAAGTCCTTTGTTTCCGAGTGAGCCTGTCTTCACTCCTCTGGCAAGCTGTCTAGGAGGAAGATGGCATGCAGGCTGCTGCACATGGGGAGACATGCCGAAGGGCACCGGCGTCCCCTGAAGATGTGCACACAGCAGGGAGGGAGTGTCTTCTGGGGGCCTCTTTGTGCAGGCAATCTGCTCTTTCATGAGCCTTTCTGGTACAGTACACATAACCACCCTATGGGGGTCACACTGTCATCCCGTTATAGAGATGAGAAAGCTGAGGCTCAGCGGTGATTTCCCCAGGGCCACACTGACAGTAAAGAGAGAGGCTCTCTAAAGGACGAACGATTTCTCCTCCTGTCTAAATGACCCAGGGGGCAAGGCCACCAGTCAATACCCACAGGGCCCAGCAGAAACGGAAGGACTGAGGCGCCCATCGGCAACTTTAGCGGATTGATACCCGGCAGCGAGGATGCACATTGTGGGCCCAGATCTTCTAATTTCTGTAAAGAGAGCCAGAAATCACTAGATTTTTACACGTTGGCTCAGGTATTGAAAACAAACAAAAAACTCAGCCCGTGCTGTGGTTTGCCATCCCCACTGGGGCCTTTGGGGCTTCCAGAGGAGGGAGGCAGAGGCTGCGTTGGCTTTGCTCCCTCTGCAGGTGGGAGTTCGGGGGTCTGACTATCAGGACTCCTGCCTCTCAGTGCAAGAGGCCTCTGTCATAAGGACGGGCGCCACACCTCGTCCCTGTCTCCGTTTCCTACAACTCCGCTGGGCTGCCTGCCTCGATTCCAGCACACTGAGAACGTGCATTTGTCTATATACATTTATCTAATAATTTATCTCTAAGAAGTGACATCAGTCTATAAAATGCACCACAGGACACAGGAATAGCAGTCACATGGCCTCAGAAACAAGCCGTGGAAATTGACATCTGATAACATCCCGCCGCCGTACCCCCAGGGGCTGGGCTGTGATTGGTAAGGTTTTCATTCCTGAAGGACCCCACGCTGTGAAAATGCACCTATCTTTGTTCATTGAAAATCATTTTTTTTAATAAGCAACCCAGTGGAAAACAGTTGTGAATGGCAGCTCATTGCATGTGGGTTTTTAGAACAAAGAGAATATTGCTCATATTCTAGGACCTGTTCAGTGATACTGAATTTTAATTAAAAAATGTTAACGTGTTAAGTTGATGACAAGGAAGGTGTGACACGGCGATAAAAGAAATCAGGGAGGCAAGATGTGGTTGACAGGCTGCCTCAATGATCTATTCAACGTTACTTCATATTTGTCTTCTCTCTCTCTCTTTTTTTTTTTCATTTGAAACTTTTAGTTTTTTTTTAAAGATTTTATTTTTTTTTCCTTTTTCTCCCCAAAGCCCCCCGGTACATAGTTGTATATTCTTCGTTGTGGGTCCTTCTAGTTGTGGCATGTGAGACGCTGCCTCAGCGTGGTCTGATGAGCAGTGCCATGTCCGCGCCCAGGATTCGAACCAACGAAACACTGGGCCGCCTGCAGCGGAGCGCGCGAACTTAACCACTCGGCCACGGGGCCAACCCCCTGAAACTTTTAGTTTTGAAGTAGTAGGGACATACTCTAGATCGTAAAGACCCCACATGATGAGGCTGGTGAAACTAGAGGAAGGGGAGCCTAATTTGCCCCCTGGAGGCCTCCAATAGCATCCTGTGCAAAAGGTCAGTTGTCTTAAAGGGCCCCTTGGAAGTGGCCACTGTCCCAGGCCACCCTAGACAAGCCCTTCAGAAGGACCAGTTTCTCTGAGTGAAACACTTGAGGCTGCTTCCCGGTGATAGGTTTAAGGTCATCTCCTTGGGCTAGATAGCTGGGAATGAAGGATTTTGAAGCGATAGATTAAATGGTATATGGGCAGGCACTGGGTGTTCAACCCAGCCCAAGTTCCACTCATTGTGAGAGAGTTTTCTTCTGAGATGACACAGGAATTAACCAGGAAAATCCAAGTGCTGAAAGGCTGTCAATGCATTGGGGTTAAGAAAGGCCATCGAACGCAGGCAAGAGCGGTCCGCTGCCTCCCTGGACAGGCATCTGGGACAGGACGTGTCAGATCACATGGTAAAGCCCCATGGAAGAGGAGCCATTTTGCCCCCAGCACAGAGCCCTGAGTTCCGGCCAAGGGGCCCATGGTGGAAGAATCCCCTTTAGTAGAGCCTGTGCAAGAGGGAGACAGCTGCCCTGCATCCTGGAAGGCCACCTCATGCTCGGGGCGAAGGAGTGGACTACAGGGTGCTGAGCAAGGCCTGGGGCTTGGGATGGTGGCACTCGCCTCACAGTGTGGGAGCTTGAGAGTCTGCTTCCTCCCCAAGAGAACAAATGTGCAGGAGCCGATGCAAAGTTAACCACAAGCCAGGACAGCACCTCCACCTTCCCCGAGGAAGAGATCAGAATGCATTTAGAGTCCAGAGTCCAAACCAGGGGCTTGGAACAGCATATGCAAAGGCCCTGAGGCTGGCCCAGGGCCAGTGCAGTGTGGGGAAGCCACAGCTATGACATAGGGGAAGTGCTGGCCATGCACAGGGAGGAGGCTGATTTCTGTTCTGAGAGCAACAGGAAGCCCCTGCGGGTTCCAAGGAGGAGAAGGATGTCGCTTTGGGCATTTCCCAAAGATCATGCTGGCGTCTGTGTGGAGCAGGAGTCCAGAGGGTCAGAGGCTGGGCTGTAGGCCAGGTGGGAGACAATGGGATGGGAGACCCCGGGGATGCATTTCACAGGTAGAACCCGCAAGGCATGGGGAGGAGCTGGGGGAGGAGGGGGAGGGAAGGGCCCATGGACAAGGCTTCCAGCCCCTGGTTTCCTCACTGGGAGGAGGGACTCCACAGCTCTCACCCCTCCCAGTGTGTGACGATCAGAAACGGCGCAGGCCGCGCCTGGCCCACAACAGGGCCCCAAGAGGTGAGGGTATGACTGCGTGCCCGTCGCCTCCTTTGTCCCACGAGCGCACAGAAGGGACGTCTGTCTTCGGCAGTGCTGCTCCTGACCCCTGTCCCAGTGAAGTGGGAAATGAGGCCTGGGCTGGGCTGGGCCAGGGCGGGTTTGGATCGTCCTTTCTGAGAAATCATGTGCAGATTGACAGGCACCACAGTGATGCAATGAACCTTGAGGTTCTTCAAAACATCTTAGTGTTTATAAAAAGAAGGTGAACAGGTGCTGAGTGGACAGGCCGAGCGATCCCCATCCTGAAGCCCGCTGTGCCTGTGGTCACATCACTCCCCAGGGTACCACAGGTGAGCTGGACCCAGCGACTGTCCTTCAGGCTGGGATCCCTGCATCCCCTCCCTGCTGTGCCCATCCTGTCCCCAGCACTCGCACCTGGAGAAGCAGGGCCAGGGAGGAGGCGAAGGCAGCAGAGTTCCCACTCTCAGGCCCAGCACACTTCTGAGTTCACACCAGGCCTTGCACACAGTGCCATACGGGTTCCTCACAAGCATGCGAAGTTTATTGACAGAGTAAACTGGGCGCTACCCAGTGGGGTCTTCCCACTGGCCAGGAAGGCTGCCTGGAGGAGGCGGAGGGGTGCCAGGGCTGTGTGAAGGATGAGGAAGGCTCACGGGCTGGGCTTCCCAGCTCAGGGTGCAGCTTACAGAAGGGCACATGACCACTTTTCTCTGAGCCAGCTGATTTGCCGTTCTAAATATAGCCCAAGATGACCCAAGACATCTTCCCCTCGCAAGGAGATCCATGGGTCTGTAGTTTTCAGCATTTCTCAAATGAACAGTGAAACCTGGGGCTCTTGGCTTCCATCCTCTGATCCCGTGGACCCTGGGTCCTAAAGAAGAATGTCCAGTGCCTCCTTGAGAGGAGAGCCTGTCCCGTGCGAGGAGCTCTCTTTGGCCACCACCCTTTAGTTAAATATTTTTAGTTAAATATTTGGTTAAGTATTTTGCCAGCCTGCCCTCTCCCTCTAGCAAAGTGAAGCAAGGCTTCTGTTCACTCAAGAAGGATCATCCATCACCCCAGGCCAGCAATGAGTCACTCTTTCCTCCACCCTCGGGTTGGTTCACCTCTGGCATCTGGGGAGAGAGGTGGAGCCTCACGGCTTTTAATTGGACAGCAGATTCCCACCTGCCCTGGGAATCCGGCTGCAGCATCAAGCATATCCTTTTATCCCATTTCTGGAAGGTACAGGATACAAGCCTTTTGAAAAGGGGGCGCCTGCTGCAGGCCTCGGGCACGGTGGTGACTCTTGGCTTTGAGGCCCTTCGCTGCTTGTTTGCAGAGCTCGAGGAGGTTTTTCCGTATCTGAGGACAGCCCTGCTAATTTGCAGCACAAGTGCTTCTGGGGAAGTTCAAGTTTCCAGAGGCTGTGCTGTTAACTCTGACAGCGCCAGCACCTCCCAGATGGGACGCTGGAGGGCATCTGTGGGGACGCATCATGGAGACACAAAGCAGAGTGGTTATCTTCAAAGGGTTAAGGACCGAAGACCTGGGGACAGTCATGTTAAGCTATATATAGCAAACAGTGAGCCAAGCAGGCAAGAAAAAAAAAAGGAAGATAGCGAGGAAAAAAACACATGGATACTCCCCTCCCCTCCTGCGGTCCACCCCCAGCCCTCCAGCAACATCACTGTATATACAACCCACAGACTGGGGCATTGTTAAATTTGGCACACAGAGCCTACAGCAAAGAAAGAAACCATATCAAGTTACGAAGAGTCCTATTCGGATCTGGGCCTGGGCCTCTGGAGCACAATGCTCCGCAGAGGAGAACAAGGCCGCGGTGTGTTGGCGAAACACACACCCGTGAGCTTTGCTCTCCTTACAGTCATACGCTGGCCCAGGCCTGGGCAACAGTAATTCCCTGGCCTGCAGGTGGAGACAGATAAAACAAACCAAACTGGTGTAACGGGCTGCAGGAAACCTTTTTTTCAAAACTTGATCCACCTCCAGAGAGGAAGCATGCTAGGACTCTGTTAACTTAGGGTGGCAGGGAGAGGCCTGGCGGCCAGGGTAAATAAGGCAACGCGAAGGTGGCCGGCCTTTGGCAGGCGGAGTGCAAGGGAAGTTTGAAAAGACCACTTCCTACGCTCAAGGGACCAAGAGTAAGCTGTCGATCTTGCAGGATGGAGGCACTCTGGAAAAAGCCGTTGGAGAGAGAGGGGGCCTCAGGGGAGAAACCTAAGCCACAGGTGCGTCCCCAGGATCCCCTCCCCCTCCTGCAGCCCGGCTCACCTGGCCCAAACCCAGCCCTAATGGCTACTCCCCTTGAAGCTCCCTGAATGGGGAGAGCAGGCCAGGACTTCTGAAATGCAAGCCAGGTGGGTTTCAGCCTCCGCTTTGAGCAGCTGGACAAGCAGGCAGGCGGCAGGCCAGCTGCCAGTGAGGACTGGCGGAGCCTCCACGGCATGCAAAACAGGGCGCAGGGAAGGCCAGGTATGTTGCAGTTGTCAGACATGGCTCCTGCCAACAGGGTCTTAGGACACCCCTAAAGGAGATGAGACGGACGGCTAGCACTTGCCCTCCAGGGCTGCGCAGAGCATCAGTAGTCACAATGATACCCCCTGTGTCGCCCTGCGTGGGTCTTTTCAAATCCACTCCCTGGTGTTATTCCAGTCGAGCTTCGCCTGACCCCAGGTGGGCATGGCGGGGCATGGCATCATCCCATTTTACGGTGGAGGAGGTTGAGGCACAGGAAGGCCACATCTTGCCTGGTGGGTACAGCTGGTTCAGAGAGTAGCGCATCAGCCCAGACAAGCACACGGCAGGGGCTGGTCCCTGGGGGTGTGTCCAGGGCTGCCTCCAACAGCCAGGGATCCAGCGCCCTTCATCCCTGTCCCTACCTGTGACTTGATGGGCCCTCAAACTTGGCTTTCCGTGTAGGAAGGATGCTGTCATGCGTTGAATTGTGTCCCCTCCAAATTCATCTGTCACAGTCCTAATCCTAGTCTTTCAAAATGTGACCTTATTTAGAAACAGGGTCATCACGGATGTGATCAGTTAAGGTGAAGTCATCCTGGATTAGATGGACTCCTACTCCGACAGGACTGGTGTCTTATCAAAAGGGGAAATTTGGACGCAGAGGCATGCGCACAAAGAGAACCCCACGTGAAGATGAAGGCAGAGATGGGGGGGATGCAGCTCCCAGGCAAGGAACGCGAAAGATGGCCAGCAAACCATCAGCAGCTGGGAGAGAGGCCTGGAGCAGATCCCCCCACAGCCCTCAGAAGGAACCAACCCTGCTTGATCTCAGACTTCCAGCCTCGAGAACTGTGAGACGATGCATTTCTGGCCTAAGCCACTCAGTCTGGGGTACATTGTCACGGCAGCCCCAGCAAACTAATACAGGTGCTGAGAAGGCCAAGCTGAGGGATATAGGTGTCTGTGGTTAGTTACCTCTAAAACCAACTTTGAAGCCCCCTGCAGCTCTGCCTTACAGACATTTATTCTCCATCTTGTTATCGAACACAGAGTAAAACTGTGCAATTGCAAGCACAGCCCATGAGTTCTCTGCTCCAGACTATCCCCTTAGGACAAAGAAGGAAACGCCCCTCTTCCTTGACAAAATCCTCACCCTGCTTTGTTCTCAATAAAAATTGCATTCTCCCTAATTCTTCCAAAATGTCTCCAAAGCAAGGCCAGCCCCCACTTCCTCTTCTGAGCACAGGAAGGACCCTCTGCAAATCATGATGTGGAAGAATTCCTTTCTTCCAACCAACTTAGAGACCCAATGTCTTACTAACTTCCTGGTTATCCCAACTTGTTTTCAAAAGACCTGAAAACTCATTCACATGACTAAAATTATAACTGTTGGTCAAGAGCTTAAAGCGTTATCTTGACCGGGTGGAGAATAAGGTCACACAGAGCATCAATAAACAGGTTTACGTGGGGTTGGGGAGGCCCACGTTACCTTACACCCAGACCAGATATGTAGTCCTGGATGTGAAACATCTCCCACTTGGCGGGAATTCCTCCTGGCACGTCAACAACAGGCCCCAGCCTCCCTCCGCCTGGTGACATGAAATTCCACTCCTGTCTCTCCAACATCCTCACAGCCCAGTGACTCCAACATCCCGTTGGACTAGAGAAGTCCTCACAGAGCACCCCCCAGGGATGGAACTTTGGGTATGGTGGTCCCTGGGGCTAAATTCTGGACTACTGAGGAGGACCATGAAATAAGACCACGTTATTGGACCTGATGCTCAGATGCGGGTCCCTCTCTTTCTTTTGTTGTTATATATCTGAAATTAACCTGTCATCCTACATATACCTCCCAAATACCTCCCTTTAGCCTTACTGTTCCCCACAGCATCCCTTGTTTACAGAGGTTCTGGGTTATTTTTCCTCCACTAAGCATTACTCAACGCAGCAACTAGAATGGAGGGTTTTTAGAGAGAGAACCACGCTTTGTCCTTTCCCCCTCCTAGAGGTTAGTGACTTGCAAGTGGAACTTACCAGTAAAGGTTTGTTGAGGGTTGATTCAGCCTGAATTTCTTCTGTTCATTTGCTCTTGTCACCTGTTTCAGTCCCAAATCCTTCCCCATTTGGTCTTCAAATCCTTCCCGCTTCAGAATTTGGTCAACTCATCTACAGATGTCGGTATCTCCCAACTTAGACCAAATATCGAGGAGGCTTAAAAGTAGCTAATTTCTCATTGATTTAGAGACAAAAGAACTTCTAGACTTTTAGAGCTGGAAGGTTTTTCAGAAAGTATCCAGTCCATTTCTTTAATAACAGGCCATGTGACTCGTCCAGGGTCACACGGCTGGTTAAGTGGCAAAAGAGAGCCTGGAAGCCAGATGTTCTGGCTTGAAGTGAGGCTGTTCATTACAGTGATGAAGACATCTGTACGGCTGGTGTGGGGTGAGCTGGGTGGTCATGTCATACACTTGTTCTGGAAGGTTCTCTCTCTCTATTGGTCATTTCAGTTTAACCTTAACATGCCTCCAAGTAAGTCTGAACGCCTTTGTCCCATCCTCTCCACATGGCCTCCACTTGGGCAGCTGGAAGTGGGTCCCACCCCAAACAACCAGGTCATACAGACTCTGTTCCCAATGTCAGGCAGCCGAGACACGGTCTCCTGTTCTATCTCGCAAATCCATGGATATGACCGATAGGGAGTGTCTTCTATTCACGGTGCCATGCAAACCTCCGAGGGAGGGCTGTTTTCAACCACTGAGGAAGGGTGAGACAAACACTTCTGTCGGCATAGACCTATGCCTCATTGTTTTCAATCTGAGCACAGGTTTTACATCAAGAGAAGGGCTTGTGGTTGGGGTAGGAGTGCTGAAGGGAGATTCAAAGGTTCTTCAGCTCTCAAAGATCTCAACCTCTTCAAAGTTTCAACCCTCAGAGCACTTACGACGTTTCATCCCACTCAGCAGAAGAGCTTCTGCCCACACTCCCAGGTGCCACAGTGTACGGGGGGGACTCGGCTGTGGTCCAGAGGACAGATAAGGATACAGGTTGGTCATCTCACTGCAGATATTTTCCCCAGAGGATGGAGTTCTCCTTTGGGATTTGATAAGCTCCCTAAGGCACATTCACATGCAGACAGCAGGTGACATCTGTCTGTTAGAGAGGCTGCATCAGGCCATGGGCGGTGACGGGTATCACGAGCTTACACTGGGGGAATGAGCAGCTTCTACCTGGGACCTCAGACGGGGCCGTAGGCAGGAGGGACAGGGGATCAGGACAAAGGGAAAGGGTTTGCACTCAGTGCTAATCACTTTCCAGCCTCGGTGTTCTCATCTGCAAACCGGGGCTGATAACAACTTCCTTCCATGGGATTTTCCGAGTTGATCAGATGAGATCATTACCTGTGAAAGCACATGTCATGGAGATGGGCAGGAAGGAATCCCAGCACCACTGCCGACTCCTGGCTGCCCTTTTTTGAAATGACTGTCTCCAAGGGGAAGGAGCAGCAATATGGTGCCTCCAAACTGCAGGTCATGTCAAGGCAAGTCAAACTGGAGTGTGTGTACCACTTACTTTGTGCCCCAAATGGTTTGTTATCAGAGAGGCACATGGAAAATGGCATGGCAGGGTGACGGCGCAGGGCCGGGAGAGCCCAGTGCCAGTCCAGGTATCACTGCTTGCACTCTGCTACCCGGATGGGTCACTTCTCCTCCTTGGCCCTGTTTTTCCCTCTGTAAATTAGAGCAGATGGCACACGGCACAGGGGCATGGCAAGGATCCTGCAGGAGGATGCAGGAAGAGAGCTGGAGACGACAAGGTACCGGACACGTGTGATGTTATTGCTGGTCTTTTCTTTTTTTTTTTTTTTTTTAAAAGATTGGCACCTGAGCTAACAGCTGTTGCCAATATTTTTTTTTTCTTTCCTGCTTTTTCTCCCCAAATCCCCCTAGTACATAGCTGTATATTTGAGTTGTGGGTCCTTCTAGTTGTGGCATGTGGGACGCTGCCTCAGTATGGCCTAATGAGTAGTGCCATATCCACGCCCAGGATCTGAACCTGCAAAACCCTGGGCAACCAAAGCAGAGCACAGGAACTTAACCACTCAGCCACAGGGCCGGCCCCTTTTCTTAAAGGAAGGGAGCAAGGGAGGGAGGAGAGAGAGGACGAGGAGAAAGAGAGAGGAAAAGGGAATTGCCTTTATTTTTTAAGATAAACTATTTATTTTAGAATAGTTTTAAATTTCCAGAAAACTTGAGAAAATAATCCACCTAGTTTCCCTATTGTTAATATCTTATATTAGTAAGGTACATTTGTCACAATTAATGACCGATGTTAACACATTATTATTAACTAAAGTCTCTATTTTATTCAGATTTCTTTAGCTTTCCCCATGTCCTTCTCCTGCTCTGGGATTCCATCCAGGATACTGCGTTACGTTAAGTTGCCGTGTCTCCTTAGGCTCCTCCGAGTGTGACAGTTTCTCAGACTTTCCTTGTTTTTGATGATCTTAGTTTTCAGGAGTACTGGTCAGGTATTTACAGAATGTCCCGAAATTGGGATTCATCTGGTGTTTTCTCATGATTCACTTGGGCTTATGGGTTTTGGGGAGGAAGACCACAGAAGTAAAGTTCCATTCTCATCGCGTTCTATCAAAGGTACCTACATTCAACCTGACTTACTGTTCTTGAGGTTGACCTTGACCATCCAGCTGAGGTAGTTTGTGTCGGGTTTCTCCACTCTGAAGTCTCTTTTTCTTCCTTTGCATACTGCACTCTCTGAAAGGAAGTCACTATGCACAGCCCACACTTAAGGAGTGTGGAGTTATGCTCCATTTCCTTGGTGGTGGGGTGGCTACATCAATGATTTGAAATTCTCCTACATGGGGCACTTGCCTATTCTCCTCCATTAATTTATTCATATTATCAGTATGGACTATTAGCATATTCATATATACCAGTATGGAATCATGCATGTTTATTTTATACTTGTACTATTTATAACCCAATACTACTTTATTTTATTGCTCAGATTATTCCAGTTCTAGCCATTGAGAGCTCTTTCAGATGGCCGCTGTGATCCTCTCACACACCTCCATCATTATATGTTGTTGTTCGTTTGTTTCTCTGCGTACCTTCTGGCGTTATAAGATGCTCCAGGCTCATCTTGTATATTCTCTGCCTATCCTAGAATCAGCCATTTCTCCAGGAAGTCCTAGTTCCTTTTATTGGAGAATGATGTTAAAATCTAAGTTCTGGGCACTAGCTGTGTTCAGTGCTACAGGGATGTCATTACTTTGAGGCCCTCTTAGCTGACAGAGCAAGGAAATATATGTGTTTTTACCAACCCACGTGGACAAACATTTTGTATGCATCCATCTGCATCTATATTAAGCTCAACACGAGTCCTTACTGACGTCTCCAAAACTAATCCATTACCATGTTCCCTTCTTTGCTTGTCTGTAACCTCCTCCTCCAACAGTGACAAACATGGCTCCCACCACCTGCCATCCCCTTACTAAGCTTTTCGATTCCCAAATTCATGACCACTGGCTTCAGAATGATTAACTCGTACTCCCGTGAGAAACAACTTGAGCAGCCAGCACACAGCGTTAGGTACAGCTCCTTTTGCTGTTGGTCTCGCAGCCTCCACTCATTTCCAATGCGACTTAGGTCAGCACCTCTTACACCCACCCCCCCAGCAAGGTGATTTCAGACATTTGTAATACAGTCTCTTGTCATATTCAGCATTCCATCCTAGAATCCCCCAACCTCTTAAATGAAATTTTCATACATTGTAAAATTTCCTAAGATGAGAACTTGGGTGACTGATTTTGGCTCTTTCTTTTTTTCCAAGATCTGCATTTAACACTCCATATTTTTTCCACTATTTGGCATTCTATCACTGTGGATTAGTTTGCATTTTCTGAAATTTCACGTAAATAGAATCATACAGTTTGCATCTTTTTTCTCTGGCATTTTTCAGTCAGCATACTTATTTTCAGATTCCTTCCTGTTCTTGCGTGTCTCAGCGGCTTGCCCCTTCCTATTGCTCAGCTGTATTCCGTCATATGGATGTGCCACCACCTGTTTATCTATTTACTTGTTGCTACACCTCTGGGTTATTTCCAGTTTTGAGCCATTACAAATAAAGCTGCTATTAGCACTCACGTGACAGTCTTTGTGTGGACATCTGCTTTCATTTCTATTGGGTAAATACCCAGGAATGGAATGGCCGGGTCATATGATAAGCGTATTTTTAACTTTTAAGAAATTGCCCATCTGTTTTCCAAAGTGGATGTACCATGTTACAGTCGCACCCAGGGTGTAAAGTTCCAGTTCTTTCACATTTCAGTATTTCCAGTATTTTAATTTTAGACATTCTAATAGGTGTGTCGCGGTATCTCACTGTTGTTTAAATTTGTACTTCCCTAATTACTAACGATATTATGCCTATTTGCCATTCATACATCTTCTTTGGTAAAATACATGCTCAATTCTTTTTCCCACGTATAAAACTGGGTTGTTCATTTTCTTCTTATTGATTTTGAGAGTTTTTTTCAATATTCTGGATTCCAGTCTGTTATCAGATATGTGATCTGCAAAAATGTTCTGCTAGTCTATGGCTTATCTTTTCATCCTCTTAACAGTGTCTCTTACAGAGCAGAAGATCTTAAATACTATGAAGTCCAACTTATGAAATTTTCTATGTCATGCTTTTGTTGTCATATCTAAAGAGTCTTTGCCTAACCCAGAGTTTCAGTTTCAGTTCCAGAGTCTCTCTGACCTCCCCTTCTGCCTAGAATTTTTCTCCTGTGTTTTCTTGTAGAATTTACGCAGTTCTAGGTTTCAAAATTAGGCCTATGATTCATTTTGAGTCAAATTTTGTATATGGCGCGGGGTACTCAGTAAAGTCCAGTTTTTCTTGCAGGTGCATATTCACCCATTCCAGCGCCATCGTTGAAAGAGTATCCTTTTTCTGCTGAACCGTCTTTGCATCTTTGTTGAAAATCAGTTGTCCATATACGTGTGGGTCTATTTCCAAAATATATATTTTGTTCTATTAATATATTTTTCCATCTATATACCAATAGCACATTGGATTTTTATAACTTTATAATAAGATCTGAAATCAGGAAGTGTTAGTCCTCCAAATTGTTCTTTTTCAAAGTCCTTTTGGCTATCCTAAGCCTATTGCATTTTCTTTTGAATTTTAGGATCAGTTTATCGATTTCTACCAAAACAAAGCCTTCAGAGATTTTTGAGGGGGATTGTGTCAAATCTATACATCAATTTGGAGAAAATTACCATTTTAACAATGTAGAGTCTTCTGAGCCGGAACATGGTATATCTTTCCATTTAATTTGGGTTTTATTTAATTCCTCTCAGCAATACTTTATCGTTTCCAGCATACAGGCCCTCTACATCCTCTGTCAGATTTATTCCTAAGTATTTCTTATTGTCTAGGCTACTGCAAATGCTGGTTTTTATTTCAATTGCTGATTGTTCATTGGTAGCCCATAGAAATGCAAGTGATTTTCCTATATTGATCTTCTATCTTGCATCCTGTCTAAACTCACTGATGAGTTCCAGTAGCTTTTTGTGGGTTCACATACTTTTTGCCCTTTTTTTGGTTTCATGTGACAGGACGGACGTAGGCCCCGCTACTCCGTTTGACCGTAAGTGGACGTTTGGAGGACCTGCTTTTAAAACGCGTATCTCCTGAGGCGAGTGAGGGCGTGGGCAGATGTGTTGTTTTAAGTCAGGGCACAGTGTCAGCAACACCCAGCATCCATCAGGAATAATGAGCCTGGCCTGCCCCGGCTGTGGCCACAAATGGGGAGCGTAGTTCTTGGAACACTTTGCCCCAGTAAATGAGGGGAGCAGGGCGAGGGCTTGGCATGGAAGCCCCGTCGGCGGATGAGTGTGTTAAGCCCAGTGGTGATTTATTGTCCATCATTAAAGGATATTCATCAAAGGACATTCATCAAAGGATAGGACATCCACATAATAGAATACTCTGCAGCCACTGAAACATGTCAAATAAGCTCATTGGCATGGAAAATGCTTGTGGTTTATTACTGTATTTGTTTTCTAATGCTGCATAACAATTTATCACAAACTTTGGCAGCTTAAAACAACACTCGTCTATTCTCTCCCTTCTCTGTAGGTCTGAAGTCCAGTGGGCCCACCCGGGCGCCTGCTGCAGGTCTCCCAGGCTGAAATCCAGGCGTCGGCTCGCCCACGCTCTTATCTGGGGATAAGCTGGGGAAGGAGCTGAGTCCACGTTCCTCAGAGTTGTGGGCAGAACTGAGTTCCTTGTGCTCAAAGGGCTGAGATGCCCAGCTCCTGGCCGGCTGTCAGCCGGAGCTCATTCTCAGCTCCAAGAAGCTTCCCACGTTTCCTTGGGTTGTGGCCTCATCTTCAAAGACAGCGATGGGTCATCAAATCTCTCTTATGCTTCCAGCATCTCTGACCTCCACTTCTGCCTCTAAGGGACATGGGATTACCTTGGGCCCACCAGACAATCCAGCATCATCTTCCTATAAAGGTCAGCTTAATGAATAACCTGAATTAAGTCTGCCCACTTCTTTTTGCCATGTTAGTAACATATTCACGGGCGTGATAGCTCAATGTATTCATTGGTTCTGGGGATTGGGCATAGAATCTTAGGGGTCTATATTTAGAATTCTGCCTTACACAACTATCAAATAAGGCCAGATACAACACAAAACACTGCACAATACAATAACATTTTTGTAGGAAAAAAAATGCAGGCAGTAAAAATTATGGGCTCTGTTTGCTTCCTTCTTTATCTTCTAGGTTTTTTACAGTAAATGTATATCACTAGGATACTATGGAGAGTTTACATAAAACCAAAACCCATAAAAATTCACTCACAAGAGGGAACTCAAGGTTCGTTTTCCCACAGACACAATATTTTGGGGTGACTGGAGTCCTGTGACATCCCACAAAAGACTTAATCCCAAAGCTCTGTGCTCCATGCATTCTTTCTAGTGGGCAGTAAATTCCAGGCTGTAATTCAGGATGCCAAGAATAGACAGCTCTTTCCCCTGGCCCCCCACCCGCTGTGAGGCCTCGCTGGGCAAGGGGGCTGTGACCAGGAGCTGTCACTATTACATCCACACAAGAAAAGGCCACTCCCTGATGTGTGTTCGCAAGAACATCTGCGTTAGGAGACAGGGAGACAGAGCCCCTCACAACACTGCCGCTCGGGGGCCGGCCTCTGCACAGGCATACCCATGTGTGCCTGCAAAATTGTGTGCATGACCACTGATCCCTGAGCACGTGGAACTTGTCCAAGGCTATGGTGGTGAGTGACAGAGGTCGGGGCACTGGTATCAGGTAGACATGAGTTCAAATCCCAGTTCTGCCTTTTAGTAGCTGTGCAATCTCTTGGGCAAGTTACTTGACCTCTCTGGTCCCAGATCTCATATTTAACAGTAGCTTTCAGGGCAGCTGTGGCAGTTATAGGATCTAACACATGGGACAGAGACTGCCACATGATAGGTACTAAAACATGTTCATTTCCTTCCTTATTTGGATGCTTGTGGCTGTTCCTCCTACTGAGTAGACAGTTGACACATTCACAAGGAGACTCCATTTCTCCACAAAATTCATAAGTAAGATCTCCAGTGCTTTGTCCTCACCTGAAAGTTTATTCTCAGCAGAGAGGACACTTCTCAGTTGCCCTCCACACTTAGGCTGGTGACAAGTTTTACAGGACGCCTGGCGGCTTAAGGAAACAGCCGTCAACGGGAACAACTGGAACAAGTGGAAGAAGGCCTCTACTCCCTAAATCTACCCAGGAGCTCCCACTGCACTTGAAAGAAGAACTGTTAATTAGGAAGGCTGGCAAAGCCCCCACACCTGATCCGGCCTCATCTCTCTCTTCTCTCCTGGCAGCTCACACCACCCCGGCCACACTTGCCTTCTCCATGTTTCCCAACTCCATGAGTGCATCTGCCTCAGGGCCTTTGCACTTGCTGCTCCCTTTGCCCGGAATCCTCTTCCCCTGATCCGAGCACACTGGGTCCCATCTCCTGTCCCGTCTCTAGTATCGTCTTAGCAGGCAGCCTCCTCGACCATCGTCTAAAGCAGATGCCCTTCCTTCCCTTGCAGCCCTCTCTTTTGTCCCACACACTCATGGCAATCTGAAATCACTGTATGCATTTACACGTTTACTAGATTTTTGCCTGTTTCCTCCTTCAAGAATGTCAGCTCCATGGGTCAAGGGACCATGACTGTGAAATCCCTGGTGCCCAGATCTGGGCCAGGCACATGGTGTGGGTGGATCCCAATACCTATATGTAAATGATTAATTGTTCCTTCCCACCCTGCAAACGTGACCCTGGTTTCTGACTGCCAGAGAGCCATTTGTGGACCCCAAGCCACCCCCAGTCCACGCTTTTTGTGATGCTTGCCAAAGGGAAACGTGCCAGGATCCAGTGGCCCCAGACAGTCACGGATGGTGTTAGACCAGGGACAAAGGCTTCTCAGCTCAGCGGGGGGGCCAGGGCAGGAGGCGCTGGACCGGTGGTAACCGAGCGTGTCGCCCCCACGCATGTGCAGCCCCGGAGCTGAATTGCTTGGGATTCAAGAGCGGTGCTAATTCAGCTGACACCCAGGCAGAGGGATTGTACCTGCAAAAGATTTACTTCTCCTCGACCGTCTCTCATGCCGCCCCCGCTCCCCTCGCTGAGCCGTGCATCACGCTGCAGTTACAGCCAGCTCAGCTGCCTGTCGCTCAGCCCGCGGAGCTGGGCCAGGAGGAAAGGGACGGCCCCCACTTCCCCAGTATGTATGTGCATGTATATATGTCCGCAGAGGAACATTTGTCAGGAGGCTCCAGGAGAGAAATGACTATTCCATAAAGATTTCATTTTTGTTGGAGTCTATCCATGTCTCTACATTGTCATAAAAATTCAATAGGAAACTTCCATAAAAAAGGAGGTATAATTAAAAAGAAATAGGGACAGCTCCAGCAGAGGTTGAAGATTAAAGATGGAGAGGCCCAGCACAGACGGGGGAGTTTTATGAGCTACCAAAGAAAGAAAAACACACCACACAGAAAACATGCCCAGCAGAACCCATCCTGGCTGCCTTCCGTGGCCCGCTGTCCCGTCTGGGGTGCTGGCCTCTGGAGAGGAGGCGGGCACTCCGGGCTTCCTGCTCAGGGGCACGAGCTGGAAAGGGGGTGAGACCCCCAAGGAATGCTGCAGCTCCGACTGCCGACTGTCTGAAGCCGACAGAACATCAAAAGGAGGGGGGCCCTGCCCGCCTTGGAGCCACAAAGGTCTGGAGCTCAGACCAGCTAATCGTCTGCAGGTTCGTGACCTGGGCGGTTGAGTCCCTAGCCCTGGTGACCTGCAGGTCCCCGCAGATGGTCCAGGCTGTGGAGAGGTGGGCAGGTGAGCCCAGAGGTCACTCCCGCCCAGGCCTGTGTGCCCAGACCCATTGACACAGCTGCGCCCGGGGTGCTGCCTGGAAGCCAGAGGAGGTGTTCGAAAGCAAACGCTCGTCTAGAACCGGCCTGGAAGGACGCGCAGGAAACTGGTGACAGCGATTACCGCAAGGGAAGGAAATTGGCTTCACACAAGAGTCGGGGGGCTTTTTGTACTTGAAGATTTTTATAATGTGCATATACTGATTTTTAAAAAAAGTCATTATGACAAAAGGATACTATGGTTAATAGCGATCATGAAAAAATTTATGCAGACACTTCATAAGCTGAAAGATAAATACAGGGGCCCAGACCACAGTTTAGTAAACGCATCTGCTCTGTGTCTCAACACTGCTACCTGGGCACAGGGGCAAGAATTGTGTGTTTTTGGCTCCAGCAAGAAAAGCAAAGGAGGAGGATGTGTGCAGGCCAGACTGGGGAGTGGCACGTGGCAAGGCTTCCTCTCACCTTAATAATAAAGAATTGAGATAGCTTTTAGAAATTAGAAATGTGCAAGGAACTAAAAGAAAGGAGGCAAAATAATAGTTATTAAAACAATGATGGTTCACACTTATTTGGTACTGTTACATGCCAGGAACTGTTTAAAAATTTCATACATAATAGCTAATATAATCCCAATAACAACACTGTGAGATAGATATTATCATTGTCTTATTTTACAGATGAGGAAACTGAGGCCCAGAGACATTAAGTAACTTGACCAAAGTCACACAGCTAGCGCATATTGGAGCTGGGATTAAACTAGGCAATCTGGCTTCAGAGTCCACACACATTTCTCTGTGTGTGTCCTCTGCAATCTGTGTCCAAAGCATTCAGCTTCTCAAATCCTTTTATTTGAAGAGCTCAAAGGAAAGTAGAGAAAATACAATCTAAGGATCCAAACGGACAGATCTGAATGCTAAGGGGTCCTATGCTCCTGTTCTCACCACACACAGAATTCCCTCAGTTGTCACAAATGGTGACAAGGACAAAGCAGAAGTAAAAAGCGAGGTTCTCTCAGTTCAAGCTTCAGGAGCACAGGGAAGGGGCAAGAAAGAGGATGAGACAGAACATGAGACCTGAAGCTCCTGTTGGAATGATCCGTCTTGGCTAAGGGCCTGGACCACGAGCAGATCCCTCACATCTTATCTGCAAGAAACAGTGCTCGGCGTTTATCTCAGCCGGGCCTGCCCTCAGGATTAGCATTGCACAACCAGAGGGGACCCTGGCTGGTCTGCTCCCTGCTGGGTGTACTGGACCTTGAATCAAAGACAGTGGAACCCCCTCCAGCCCCTCCTCTGGGAAACCTTTCCTGCCCCTCCTCCTGCGGCCGGTCCCTGTGGGGCTGGCTCTCCGGGCTGCAGCCTGCCCCAGCCGCATTCCTGGTGTCTTCAGGAACCTTAGTCTCCGCCGCCCCGCCAAGATGTGGGCCTGGGATTCTTCCCTCTTTGCTCCAGTGCTGGCCTGGCTGGATGGGAAAACAAGTGGGAAGGGGTTTGTCCTGAGCAGAAGAGGGTAAAAGTTGAGAGCCAGGAGTGGACTGGCTTCTCCTCCCTGGGTAGCAGATCCTTGCCCCCCAAAGGATCTGGGTATCCCAGCCCCAGACCTCTGAGATGGGCCCACGCAACTCTGCAGCGAGGCCTGAGCTCCTGCTGCAAGCTCCGCACGGACCCAGGCAGGAGGGCCCGGGCCCCTGAGCCCGCTTAGCCGGCCAGCTTCTGAGAGCATGGTGAGAAATGGGATGGCTGAGCGGACTCACACACTCAAGCTCACAAAGGTCACCTCACACACGTGCCCTCACACACTCACACAACCTCACACAAACTCTCACACACACGTGCCGCAAAAGGCGCCCAGGATCTCCGGGGGAGATGACTAAAGCAATAGGGCTTTGACAAAATGTCTCCACGGCTTCATGATCGCGCCCTCAAATGGGGACCCTGACTTTCCCGGATGTGGTGAAATAAACCTAAGTTTGCGACAGAAAATACATGCTACGGAATATGGATGTTGGAGAGGTTATCAAAGGGAAGCAGTCTGTGCATCTGCCTTACTTTAGTCATGTCCTGCTGATACAAAAGGTGGAAACTGTTGGCCTTTGGAGATCTGCTAGAAGGGGTTGATGCGAATCCACACACACACATTCAAATCCAGCGTCAAAATACAAGAAATGGACATCGTAGACAAATAAAGGAAAACTTAGCGAGATAAATGGGTCTGCGCTCAATTAAAATCTGCTCACCGGGATTCCGATCGGTTCTTTCTTACCTCTGAAAGTTAATGACATGGGAATCACAGGCACATCAAAGAACGTGACTGCCCATCCAGTCACTAACGTGCCCCCAGAATGGCTCTCTAAACACCCTTCCAGGCTGAGTTTGTCCTTTCCTACTTTTCACTCTGAACCATGGTAGATATCAGAATCAGTCCTCCACAGTTCAAATGCGCCATGTGTTCAGAACAAAGTCTGATCCTGGGTTTTGATCTGCGCACCCACAGTGAGAGTAAGTCTGTGTGACTCCGGGCAAGTTCTTTCATCTCTTTGGGGCTCAGTAAATAAAGAGGCTAAAGCTACAGCTGACAGAGCTACATGGACAAAGATAGACCCAACGATGAAGTCTAAACTCCTCTGCAAGCAATGCCCATCACTACCCAAAACGCCCAGGGCCACCAACAATTCCTCTGATTCACTCTCTCCCTAAGGTTCCTATATCCTAAAAGCCATGCTTCACTTATCAACAGAATGCGTTTTTCCAGTTTGAGATGACCAAAAACATACTTAACCGTCACGCAATAGTCCTGACTAGTAAGAGAAAACCAACATCTATATGAAAAATAAGATGCAATTCCAACCCAAAGTAGAGACATTTAACGTTTTCATTAAGGGTCCCTGTATATTTTATACTTAGAAATAGTGTTTACAACTTATAGAAATTATCCTTCAACCCTGAGCTATCTTCATGAATCTATTTGGGATCCAGGGCCCTTGAACTTGGAATTATTGCATCTACTGCTCTAAGGTTCAGGCATTCCATGATATCCAGCTTAAGAAATTAGGGCTGCCAAGGGGTCTCATCTACTATCATTGAGAATTGATTTGGTACCATCTTTATGGAAGCTATTTTGCAATATATTAAAAAATCTTAAAATGGGTATAGAAGAAGCTCTGGCTCTGATGATGGAGGGGTAGCTCCTACTGGGCCAATCCTCCTGAAGATAGCAATTAGAAACGCTGAACAAAACATTTAAAAAAACAACTATTTGAAAGCACTGGAAAACAACTACCAGCAGGCAGAAACTGGAGGGAATTTGACTTTAGAGAGGAGGAGCCGCACTGGGTGAGATCTAAGTTTATACAGGTTTCCTCTGCGGGCTCTCACGCCTGACATTTTATCAGAAGCTCCAGTAAAATAGATCATTCAAAAACTGAAGGTCATGTAGACATTTTCAATGAAGCTGACAGACTTCTTCATCAGGAAACACGAAAGGAAATTACTCAGGCTGAAGAGACACGACACCAGATGGAAACGTAGGTCTTCAACTTAAAAAGAAGATACCAGAAATGATAAATATATGGGTAAAATAACAAACTACTCTTTTTGTCCTTCCGTATTTTCTTTAAAGACAACTGTTAACTGTTTTGGCTTGCTGTCTACACGATATCATAAAGAGGATATTCTCTGACAATATTAGAAATCAACAACAAAAATATCTAGATCTTCAAATAAAAATTAAGCAATATACTTTTAGGCTTATCAATTATCGACTTAAAAGTAAAAGCCTAAAACTATAAAACCTGTGGAAAAAACATAGAAGATCTTTGCAATCTTGGGATAGGCAAAGACTTCCTATACAGGATACAGAAAGTACTCAAGGAGCTCAAGATAATTAATAATTAGGGAAATGCAAACTAAAACCACAGTGAGGTACCATTTCTCATGCACTAGAATATGCCTAAAATTATAAAGACTGACCACACCAAATGTTGACGAAGACATGACACAACTGGAACTCACGTACTTTGCTGGAGGGAATACACAACTGCTTTGAAAAACTGTTGAGCGCTTACTTATAAAGTAAACATACATTTACAGTATGACCTAGCCATATTGCTTCTAGGTATTTTCCCCAAAGAGAAAACCATTTGACCACAAAATGACCTGTACGTGTTCTTCACAGATTTATTCATAATACTCCAAAACTGGAAATACCCCAGTGGCCATCAGCAGGTGAATGGATAAACAAATTGTGGTATAGTCGTACAATGGATCACGTCCCAGCCAATCTGAGGATAGACACAGTCACTGCAGACCTCAATGCTGTGCCCGTGGTGAGTACAGACTGAGAGGAAATACAGACGTAGACGCTAAGGCAGGGGGACATGGTGAGGTCAGAGGTCAAGACCTGAAGACCAGGAGGGTGGGGCCCTGCTTCCTCTTGAGGCTGGACCTTCCTCTCTGAATGCTACGGGGCACACAGACCCACTTCTGGCTGTTGGAAAGGAAGAAGGGAGAAGAAACCTTGGGCGGCGATAGAAACTTAAACGTCACTGAGCCATAGTTTTGAAACAGTAGAGATTGAGAAATCGTCAGGCGGTAAAATAAAAGATTTTGTTGCTACCAATAGGAAAGGGACCTTGAGTGCAAGATGTGCTTAGATATTAAAAAAGGGATGAAAGTTGCAGTCTTTTGTACTTCCGGCATGCAGTTGAGCTAATCTTGTATTTCGAGAGGACCTAAGTACGAGAGCTGGGTCATGAGAGGCGCAGCCCATGAGAAGAGAGGAGGGGAGACAGCGGCCGGAGACTCCAAGGACGCCGAAGCCAGCTTTCGGGGTGCCTTTGCACTAGGGGTACCCTCAGTAATAAAACATGCTACGGTAGGGTTCGATGAGCTGTGCTCACTTAAAATAAACTTTTCTCCCTTTGAAATTCAAATGAACTCCAGCGCAGTTTCACCTCTAGCGAAAGAATATTTTCCACACTGACTCAGTACCAACTCTGCGAAACAAGTCTGCGTTTTGTTGAATACGAAAATTTATTGTTAAAATAAAATCTTACTATTCTCATGAAATCCTCAAGGTTTTTAAGTGTTCAACTTTCCACCTCAGAATCCAAAGTCTTGGAGAAGCCCTCGCTTCTGCTCCAGGAAGGAAAGGCAGGGAGACGCTCCCTCCACCCTCTGTGCCCTGCCCCCCAGGCATAACCAGTGGACCAGAGGGGCTTCTCGGTGGCCCCAGGGGGGTGAGGTGCTTTCATCACCAGAAAATTCTAGACGGGTTGGAATTTAAGTGAGTAACCATGCCCGTTTGCCTGGGACTGTCCCCGTTTTAGCCCTGAAAGCCCCGCATCCCGGATCATTTCTCAGTTCCATGCAGGCTATGCCGTCGTCCCGCTGCCAGTAAGTCAAGAGTGGTAGGTCAGAGGTTCTCCCTGGCTGCAGGGCAGCTGCCTCCTGTTCTAGAGCATTCTATTTGAAAGGCTTCCGGATGCTGACGCCTCCATGTGCGCCCTGCTTGCTTCAGCCTGTTCTCCTGGCTGTGTTCTCTGATATCAACCCCACCCCGCCCCATGCCTCGTTGGATGTCAGCTACAATCTGTCTGTCTTGCTCGTCTTGGTACCCAACGACACCAGATACCGGGGGAGTTCCCAAGAGGACCCAGAGTTCAGAAGGCTTTTTGAACACCTATGAGTTATCTGTAAATTTACATAGCTTTCAATTCTGATGATAAAGAGTATCTTTTATTTGTTGTTGTTTTATTTAGAGCTACGTAATTCCAAAATGATTAAAAAATTATATGGTGCCAATAGTCACTTTACTCTTCTAAGCCCTCACACCTTCAAGTGAAAGTCTGATTTGGGGATTTGAGTTTTTGTCGTTTCTGGCCCACGTGAGCCCTGCTGGGGAAAAATGTAGTCACAAAAAGAAAAAGGACACGGTAATGCTCAGGGTGCTTCAGCTGTGTTTCGGGGATTCATCTCTGAGGCGTGACTGCAGCTCTAGATGAACATGGCAGTCCACCAGCGGGAGGATGGTTTGGACTGCAGCCTTCATTTGTTCATTCATGGATTCATTCATTCATTCAACAACTATGCATTGCATGTCAAGGTGCTTCAGAGATGAAGCGAAAACAAAAACCCTGTCAGCGTTCACAAAGGCTCCTTCCTGCTGCTACTGGTCCTCTCGCCCATTTTTGTCCCAAAAGACAGATTAAGATAAAGATCTGACAAAGACAGGTTAAGAGCGGGAAAGCATACAAATTTATTTAATATAAGTTTTACCTGACATGGGAGCCTTCGTGAGGAAATGAAGACCCCCAAGAACCAGTTGGACCTGCGTATTTTATGCTGGGGTGGATGAAGAGAGCACAGTCGTGGAGGAAGAGGAGAGGTCAAGGAGCGTGAGGTGATCGTGGTAAACTGGAGGAGACTCAGCCAGGCCCGTTTGTTAGGATTCTTCTTGGTGTCTCTGTCTTCGGAGACGAGGCTGTTCCTCTCCTCCAGGTGTAGGGAGGGCACTTCTCACAGGAGGGCTTTGTGACCTGTTCCAGGGAAGAAGGGCGAGGCAGGACAGGAGGTCAGAGGGAGCTTCCTGCTTCTGCCCTTTTCTCAAAGCCCTTCAGCTGAAAATATTCAATATGCCCAGGTGTCATATTTGGAGGTAGTATGTCCTGAACCCCATCAGGGCTCTGGTAATAAAGATACCATCTTACTTAATGGAAGAGCCTGCTGTTGTATGATAGGGGCAAAAATCAGTGAAGCCGACTCCATCTTGCATCACCGCCCCTCCCTCAATGCACCCCAGGCACACCCCTCATTGACAGGAGCCAGGGCCTTGATGCCAGGACCTGGTTACCAAACACATTAGCCCATTTGTAAGATGGCACTAAAATGAGTCCTCAGGTCCTCCATTTATTCAACACAGTAGACAATCCTTGTATCACAGGTCTTGAGTAAGCAACAGAATCTGCACCTGTGAACTCTACCACAAAGGGCCTGTGTGGTAAGAGGACGGCAGTTCCCAGAATTGCGGGAAAGGCTGGGTTATAGGTTTGGGGATGGGCAGGCTCCAAGGGCTGCCCGGGGGGCCAGAGAATAGGAATGGCAAAAACAGGCATGACACAGGAGTCACATGGCCAGGGAGTCTGTGCTGAGGTGAACAACATAGGCTCCCAAGACACAGGCAAGAGCATCCCAATGACAGAGCTTGGCAGCATGTCCACCCCTGGCTGCACCGAGAGAGAGGAAGAGGCGGCACTTCTAGCTCCTGTGTGGCATTGGATCTACCCCCTCCCCAAGACACCACACGACGGAAGGAAGGGGCGCTGCCCCAGAGGAAGTGGGTGCTGCACAGATGGGAACGATGCTGGGTGGCCCCAGATCCACTGCAGCTCCTGACAAGCTTTCCTCGTCCCTTTGCACAACTAGGCTTCTCCAGGTGCTGCTCAGGGATGCAGGAAGCCTATAGAAGCTGGAACCGTCAAGAAAGCTGAATCTCCCCAGAGCCTGTGCATAGAACCACACTTTGACTTTGGCCCAGTGAAACTGATCATGGCATCTGGCTTCCGGAACTGTCAGAGAATATATTGGTGCTGTTTTCAGCCACCAAGGATGCGACAGCAGCCACGGGAAACTAGAACATTTTGCACAAGAAAAACAGGAAGGTAGAGAAGGGCCAACGGGCTGACTTGTCACATCCCAGGAATCCAGACCCAGCCTCCTGCTGGGAAGCATCCTCCTGGTCTCCCCACCTGAAACATCTCCTAAACAGGAGAGTCCTCCAGGGTTCCGCATAGCCTGGGTACAAGCTGTGATCCTTCATTAGCTCCAAAGGGGCTGCTCGCCAGCCCTCAGCCTCCAGCAGACAGGGCATTTGACCGCCCTTCTGAACCCCATGCTGGCGTCGTAGCCTCTGAATGCCGCAGCGAGCCCTGGAACTGGAGCCAGTGTTGGAGCGGGTGCTGGAGCTGGTGCTGGCCCGCGCCCGGCGGGGCAAGAACGCTCAGGGCGGACCTGGGCACCTGCACAGCTCCCGAGAGTCAGAACTGCCGTCTTGATCGTATGAACAAGCACGTATTGGAAACATCCACATCAGAACAGGAGCCTCTAAAGGCTGGAAGGTAACGATGGTGCTGCTGTCGCAGAGCAGCTGCCATTACCGAGGCATTTTGACCCCAGAGCATCAGAGACACCGGGTCGCAGGTACCCTTCCAAACATGCGCAAACAAGCCCAAGTGAAAAGGCTAGGACTCCTGCTGGCTCATTTTTTTCCAGCCTCAGCCCAAATGCATTTATCTCAACCTTTCTCAGCACAACGGGGTGTGAAGAGGGGGAGGGGAGACGCTTTAGCGACTCGCGGTGGGGGAGGGTGATTTGGTCCAAGCTCCCTTTAACCCAGGATGGCTTTCTACTGACGCAGAGAAAAAAGTCCCGAAAGAAAGGGGGCCTGTAGTTATTTGCTTCCTTTTGCTTTTTTGGTTACAACAGTCAGAACTGACCTTCAAATATAGTCCCCAAAGACATCAGAGCTTGACAATGACGAATGGGGAACAGCTGTGTCTGGGCCGTCGGAGCGGCAGCTTCCTCCCCGGCGCGTGGGCTCTGGGACACAGGCAGCGGGTCACTGTCCGGCCTTGGAGGCCAGACAGATCGGGCCCTGGTGGCTTCCGAAGGGCCAGGCTCCCCCTGATGAAGTTGGGCAACTCAGGATTTTAACTGCCCTGGGAATTAGGGTGTGCGCCTTGAATGAGGAACTAGGACAGGTCCCCATTTCCCCCCCCCCCCCCGGCCCCCCCGCAGCGTTTGACTCAACTGGCAGAGTTGCTTCTCCCTCCCCAGGCCGGCCTGCCACGCAGGGGACACACAGGATCTGCTTTTCCGGACCACAGCCCAGCTCTGCAGTCCTGTGCCACTGTTACGGGCGCCCACTCACTCTCCTGCTTCGACTCACTCCTCTCCTCCCCCGCCCCCAGAACCCCCACACGACCAGGGCAGATGGGGGCTAAAGGCCAGGGCAGCCTCTTCCTCTCGGGTCTCCCCACCCCACTGAGTCTCTGGTCCCCACTGGCGCCTGCCTCCCTGGCAGGTTCCTCACTCCGGAGTTCCTCTCTGGCCTCCGCACACTGCTCCCACAGGCTGCTGCCGCCGCTGCCCTAGGAGCATTCAATGGAAGCTCCAGGGGGCTGGAGGGTCCGAGTGGCCGCAGCGGACATGGCGGTGTCTACTCCCAGGGCAGCCAGTACAGGAGGCTAGGGGGCATCCCACAGGGAGTGGGAGGAGCCTGCCCTGAGCCCTGAGGTTCCTCCACGCTCAGAACCACTCCCTGCCCGCCAGTGAGGCAGCAGCAGGAGTGAAGATGCCCCACCCCTCCCTCTCCCCCCACACTCACAACATACATGTGTGGCCAGCAGAAACCGGCGGCTCTTCCATTTATGTTAGGAACTGCGAAGACCTACTGTGTGCCAGGTTCTAGATGCCAGCAGTTAGGAGGCAGGCTCTAGAGTATGACTCCCCAGTTCAAACTCCAGGTCGGGGAATCATCTCCACATGCCCTGGCATTTCATAACCTCCAGGTGCCTCAGTTTCTCCATTTTTAAATGGTGAGAAGTTTAGCACTTTTCCTGCAGAGCTGTTTGTGATGGGTAAATGACACAGCGCCTGTTGAGTGCTCCTCACTGGCCTGACACGCAGGAGTGCCAGTTACAGATGAGGAAAAGAGGCTCAGAGAGCCGCCCCGCGACCGGCCTAAGGGCCAGCGCGGAATTTGAGCCCAGGTGGTCTGGCAGTCTGTCCACGAGCCCACAGCCCCTCACACCTGTCTGCCTTCAGCGGACTCACGGTGCACACGCACGTGTCTTGCTGTCCACACTGCTGGTGGATGCCCGCTGATGCCGGGTGGGAAAGCTGCTGGGAACAGTGTCGTGGCACGGTGAACCTGAGCGGAGGGCAGGGGGACGAGGGGGTGGCTGGAGCCCAGTTCGCTCTTATGAAGCACTTCCTGAACTGCACATTCGGTTACCACAGAATGAGTCAAAGTCCTTTCAAGTGGCTGCTGCGCTTCCCTCTGATCTGGCACAGCCTCCCCTGGATGGACGGGCAGCAGCCTTTCCTGATAAGCTGTCAGACCCGGCTCAGAAGACCCCCACTGTGCTCCGCTCCAGCCTCCACACTGGCGCTGCTTCGCTTCTCCCCTGCAACAACCCCACAGGGCAGGTCTGGTGTCACCCTCATTTTACAGATGGGGAAACTGAGGCTCAGAGAGGTGGGGTGAGTTGCTTTGGATCACACAGCTCGGTGTGGCAGGGCTGGGATTTGGACTCACCCCTGTCTTTCTCTTACCTGCCCTGCTCTTCACGGGCTCACTGCAGTGAGAGGGAGCCATGCTCACCTCCCCTGCCTGGATCAGGTGGAGGCCTGGAAGCTCTCTCTGGGCCTGTTTGCAAGTCAGGGGCTGGGGAGGCAAGATCGTGGAGACAGAAGGATTAGAACCAATTTCTCACACCCCAGGAGGAAACGGGACTGTGCTCTCTAAGTGGGAAATACAAGGGCCCCACTAATGGGACAGTGTCCCCCCGTGGACTCATTCCCAATAAGAAAGGGGTCACTGTGCCACAGAGGGTCTCGTCTGAAAGACTGAGATTCTCTGGATGAGGGCAACAGCCGCAAAAGGCTGTCTCTGAAACCTGGCTACAGGACCAGGCGCCTGCCTGGGGGGGAGGCCTCAGCTGAGGAGGGTCCTTCATGGGGGCAGGGAGGGAGAAAGGAGAGACGGGGCTCTCCTGGGAATGTGCTGCCCAAGACTCCTGTGGGCCCCGCCCCAGAGGGGGCCTTTTGGGTCCCTGGACAAGAAGGAGAGATTCTCAGCAGTACTGAGGAAATAAGAGAAAAAAAGGAAGCAGGTGCATTTAGACACACAAACACGGCCCATCCAAACACCACTAGCCCAGGGGGTCTGACTTGTGCTGGTGGTGATTTGGTTCTTTGCTTTTGCTTATGTCGTTGTTTCGATTTGATTTAGGAGTTTTCCTAGTAATCACTACTAGGAAACTCAGAGGGCCACAAAAATGAAAAAAAAAAGGGAACAAACAAAACAAGGCGATAACAGCTCAAGTCTGATGCTTTTCACAGAACTCGCTCGTCTTGTTGAAGTGGAAACGAGTCTGCACCTAAAGTCGCATCTTTTGTCCTGATTCCCTTTGTCTTTGTTTAAAAAGTAACTTGCGATTAGAGAAATAATGCACAGCCTCCTCATAAAATATTACAACACGCTAAGTAAAGCTCAGAACCCCTCCCCGCTGCACAGAGGGAGGGTCCCTCCCCGGCTGACCACCACACTCTGGTCACTGGGGGCCTTTACAGACTGCTAGAGCTTTCTAGGCTGTTTGTTATTTTCTGCTTAGTTTTTGAGAGTGGGCTGGGTGCTGGGGACTAGAGCATATGCATAGAGAAGGGTGTCGCCTGGGTCAAACCCCAAACTTTGCCACCATGCCTCTCTCCTCAGAAGGACCCAGAAAAGTCTAAATTGCCCGCAGACTCTTCCTCCAAACAATGCCTCAGGCTTCTTTGCAAAGCTCTCTCCTACACTCCTCCTCCGCTAGGCCCCCAGGATCCGGCCCCAGGCCGGCAGGCATCAGCGTTTCCATTTTACTGAGGACAAGCCAAAGGCTCCTCAAGAATTAAAGAGTCTGGCACAGAACTGTTCTCATGGGACAGTTTTTCCATGACAGCAGCGACTCCATGCCTCCCGGTCCCGCCTTCTCACCAAGGTCTCAGGAGATAATGACCTTCCAGGCATGAATGTCCTGTGTCTGTGCTCCCGTCAGAGTCCCTGAGGTCCCCGACTAGTGCTCCTGCCTCTGGCTTCATGAAGCTCTGGGCCTGTGTTCTTATGGGAGGGGGCTTTCTATTCAGTCTCTCAACCAGAAGCCCAGGAAGACTCGTGAGCTCCTGGGACATTCTAGGGGGTCATAAATGCCAGACCTTCAAGCAGCAAGTTGTAGAAACAAAGGAAAGAGATGCACCAACCTCCAGCCCAGCCCTGCCTTTCCAAGCTGAGCACATCCACACAGGGTTATGGGGAGGCAGGGCCTCCCACGTCCCCGAGAGGACCACAGTATGGCTCTGAGGATACAGTGGGCTATTGTGTGGGTGGTAGCAACTGAGGTGGGGCCATCAAGTAGGAATAGTTGGGAGAAGAGGTAGAAAAGTAAGACAGTATGAAAACTTTAGGACTTGGTGTCTAGAGCAGTCTTCCCAAAAAGTATCCTGCAGACAAGCTCTGCACACAAAAGACTGTGCACAAAGGTCTGGCAAGCTCGTGAGACTTAAACTTTCCCTTCCTAGAGGTTAATAATGGTCATCAGCACATTAAAGGCCCTGAGAAGTCCTGCAGTAGTGGAAACAGTTTAACTGTCTAACCTAAGATTTCCCAAACTTACTAGTCCAGAGAACTCTTTTTTGACAAAATGCTTGTGGCTTTCTCCCTGAGGATCGCATGTTGAGACCTGCTGGCCTAGCCACCTAGGGGTAGGAGCCCTGTTGGTCCCAGTGCTTCTTAAGCAGTTAAGATCCTCTGCCGCCTAGGCACCCACCAGGGCCCTGGCACCCAGTCTTGCCTCTGACAGGTTAGACACACCAAGGTCTAAAATCCCAGGGTGTTGATAACACTTTTAATGATGGCTTGGGTTTAAAACTATGGGGTCTCAAACTGTGGCCCATGGGCCAAATCTGGCCCACTGCCTGTCTTTGTAAATAAAGTTTTATTGGGCACAGCTACGCTCCTTCCTTTACCTGTTGCCTGTGGCTGCTTTTGAGCTATAAGGGTAGAGCTGATTAGTGGTGACAGAGAGCATATGGGCTGCAAAGCCTAAAATATCCACTATCTGGCCCTTTAGAGAAAAGTTTGCTGAACTCTGGTTTAAAAGAAAATCAAAACTCACCTAAAACATTGATTTTATGGAGCCTCAATATCCTGGAAAATTTGGATTCTAAATCTCTGTAATTTGGACCAGTGCAGGTTGTGCTGTGGTAAGTTGCTGATACGACTGGCCACACCAGGGTTCAAGTGCAAAGAAGAGTGTGTAGTGTGTGTGTGTGTCTGTGTGTTAAAGAAGAAGATGAGAGTAGGAACAGCGATGGGGAGGGAGAGAGGAGTTTTCTTGCTTAAGAATATTGAATTTGGAGTCAGAGCAGAGCTCAGATTCCAGCTCTGTGACTGGGCAAGTTCTGTCAGCCCATAAGCCTCAGCCTGATTATGTGTGAGAAACAGGGAGATAATGTCACCCACTGGACAGGGTTGTTGCGGACAGTGAATAAGGTCACGTATGCAGAGCGCCTCCGCCACCCTGCCGAGGACTCAGCACTTCTTGTTACGTGTGCCCAGCAGATGCATTCAGTGTTCAACAGATATGATTCCTATACAGGAATCATTCAAGGGACACGTAATCATATTCAGGGGGCAGGCAACATCTGGCCAAGACAAAAGCACCTTTCTTTCCCGGTTGGATGGTAGGTGCTAATTTAGGTCACTGGAGTGTGACCTTCAACCCCGTTCTCAGACGCCACATGTGGCCATTGACCATGTCACACATAACTAGGACACGTCCGGCTGCTCCATGTAGGAACCACACGACCTCCTGGGAAGCAGGTGCCCCGCAGCCTAAAGATGACCCATGGGCAAATGACAAGGTGTGAGCAAGCTTTATCCTGGAAGTCACAATGGAACATTTGGGACTCCGGGGGCAAACTCAGCAGACCTGCTCTCTGTCAGCCGGCGAGGTCCGCCCGGAGCGACGCTGGTGTTTATCTGCCACATCCTTTCGTTTTTATTGCACTCAGTCGCCTTGTATATTTAATGGGGAAATTTGCTGAAGTGGTTACTAAGCCACGAGGCAAAAAAGGAAGGGAGTGGGGAGCCGCTCTCCGACCCCGAAGTTGGCAAAGTCGCCTCATTAATCAGACCTGTGCTGAGATACGACGTTCTTCATGTTTGGGGCATTAAAACTTGAAGCTAAAATTGTAGCAGGAGGTAATTTGAGTACATGCAGCCTGTCTCTCAGCAATAGATTTATGATGTTTACTCAACAATGGATGGGAACCTTCAGGGGAAGAAGGATTCTTGCCTCTCTCTTTTCAAAAATACCCTGTCAGCTCACAGTGATCAAGTTCTCGAGTTTTGTGTGAGTGTGCAGAGCCTTAAAAAAAGTCTTCACGGGTGACCAGAGCGGGGAACTGTGTTTGATCTTTGGCATTCTGAGCTCAGTCGAAGGAGGGATTGGAACGAGCCGTCTGTGAAAAAAAAGAGTTGATCGCAGCGTGCTAGGACTGCATCACTTTGCCTGGAATGTTCTGCCTAGAACATATAGAACTTTACAGTGCCACCCACAGAGGCCCCGAGGCTGAGTCAGGAGCCCCCGATCACTGTACTGCCTCGCAAGGAGCTCTGAGAATTCCCAATGAAAACTCCCACGTTCTGGGCTGAGGTCTGCTGCCAGGGGCGTCCCGGTGACAGTTCCTGGAGCTGACGGCTGGTGACTCCAGAAAATGGAAGCCTCCCTTTCCCTGAGTTTTTGCACCTCCTTTCTATGAAGAAACAGAAAGAAGGAGGGCCACGCCCTTCTGTCAGTCCAGGCAGGTGCTGCCTTCAGGTCTCGCGGAGTGAAGGGCACGGCACTGGTGGCTCAGAAGGAAACCTCTTTCCAGAAGGAGTTTCTTGACCATGCATCCCTCCTGCATCTGGACAAGGAGACGAGGAGGTGTGCGACCCTGGCAGTGCTCAGGGGCCTTCATCTTCTGACTTAGGCTACCAGGCAGGTGGGAGTGGGGAGGGACGGGCTCCTCTCTCCACGGGTCGCGCTGATCCTTGGTTGTATGACTTTGCCTTGGGCCTGGTGGGTTGGCGATAAATTGGGGACAGTAACACCAACCACATAGGGTTGTTTCACAAACTGTTAGTTTACAGTTTTAAACGATTTGGTTAAACAGACCCACTTTGAGTACCAGCTTTGCCACTTCCTAACGGGGTCATTTTGGGCAAGTTGCTGCTCACTCTGAGCCTCATTTCTCATCTTAAAATGGGGGTGAGGCTATTACCTGCCTCCCTGGGCCGTGGATGAGTGTATGGGAGTGCTTTGTAGGACAAATATGCTTGTATATTTTCAATAATTAGATTCTTGTCTCATTTTGATGGAAAGATGCATTTCTCTTTGAACTTGGTGGGGAGTGGATCAGAGGTGACTGTATTTTATGCCAAAGTTACAAACACTGGCATAAATCAGGCTAAGAATTGTTCTATTTATACAGTCATGGGTTGCTTGATGACAGGGACACGTTCTGAGAGACGTGTCATTAGGTAACTCCATCGTTGTGTGAACATCACAGAGTGTACTTACACAAACCGGGATGGTATAGCCCGCTGCACACCTAGGCTGCATGGGGCTAATCTTATGGGGCCGCTGTTGTGTATGCGATCCGTTGTTGGCCAAAATGTCATTCTGCGGTGCGTGACTGTGCAGGCACTAGGAGATCTAAATGACACCCAACATGTTACCCACTTAGAAGATCCCAAAGTCCCACCTGAGGGGAATGCTCTAAGTTCACAACCTTTCCTTGAAGAGGCTCCAGGACTTGGGTGTGTGTTTGTTTTGTCATCTCAGCCAGTGCAACAGATTTAACAGATTTTTTTTCCCCAGTAAACACTAGAATTTCCCTGCCTGAACTAAATTCCAGAAACAGGAAGTTAGACTCAAAGAAGCAGCCCCCCAGCTTGCTACCCTAGGACAATAAACCGAGGGAGTCGTCCTGCCCCCCGCAACCCAGAGAGAAAGGCTGAAGGCTTTCGAAGGTGATTAGCAATTGTAATGATTAATTGTTGGGGAAGATGTATTTACCCGTGGAAGGAATACGTTCACATCTACCTTTCTTATAACGAGGCGTGTTCCTGAGCATACCACAACTTATCTACAAGTATTTATGTAATTTTGCAAAGAACTTTCAAGATAGAAACGCACCCCGGTGCACACACGCAGGAGCTGTACCCATGTAGCCTTTAGTCTTTGCCTTAAGACTACTGTTTCCTCCTCTGGCTAGAGAGCCATGGCCCTAGTCATTCCCTAGTACCCGAGAGAGGCGGGGCCTTGTAGACACTGGAACCAACCAACCAACAAGACCGGTGACAACAGGCACCACACAAAATGACTTTTCAAGATTCTAAGTGCATCTTAAAATGGCACACAATTTTCCAATTTAAATACTTTCAAATGGGGGCTGACCCCGTGTCCGAGTGGTTAAGTTCGCGCGCTCCGCTGCAGGCAGCCCAGTGTTTCGTTAGTTCGAATCCTGGGCGCGGACATGGCACTGCTCGTCAGACCACGCTGAGGCAGCGTCCCACGTGCCACAATTAGAAGAACCCACAACGAAGAATACACAACTATGTACCGGGGGGCTT